>NC_045958.1:124772275-124922355 GCF_010909765.2 Amblyraja radiata
CCCCAACATCAGGACCATTTTTCCTGCATCTAGCCTGTCCAGATACTTTAAGAATGTATATGGTTCCAGAAGATCCTCCTCTCATCCTTCTCAATTCCAGTGAATACACGTCCAGTCGAACCTTTCTTTTCATCATATGTCAGCCCCACCATCCCGGCAATTAACCTTTTGACCCTACGCTGCACGTCCCTCAATAGCAGATGACGTCCTTCCTCAAACTTAGAGACCAAAATTGCACACACTACTCCAGACAGGTCGCAACCATGGCCCCGTCACCTGCAGTAGGACCTCCTTGCCCACTAGTGCCCTCCTAATGTTTGGGACAAAGACCCATCCTTGTTATTTATTTACCTCTGGTGAAGTGCCCAATTTGAGAGTGTTACAAAAAAATCACTGTGGTTAATGCACATTTGTGCAGAGTTTTATAAAGGCGCATTTTTAAACATTTTGGTTTTACCATGTGAAATTACAGATGGTTTAACTATCCCCCCATTTCAGGGATTGTGTCATGTAAATGAACTAGTCATGTTAGTATTATGTTGCATTACCTTTAGCATGCAATGACGCTTGAAGTCTGTGGATTCATGGACATCACCATTTCTGGGTGTGTTCTTCTCTGGTGATGCTCTGCCATGCCTGTATTGCAGCCATCTTTAGCTTATGCTTGATTTGGGGCCTAGTCCCTTCAGTTTCCTACTTCAGCATATAAAGTCATGCGCAATTGTGTTCAGATCAGGTGATTGATTTAGCACTCAAAGAATTGCACCATTTTTAGCTTTGAAAACGCCCTTGTTGCTTTAGCAGTATGTTGGGATCATTGTCTTGCTGTAGAATGAAACCACGGCCAATGAGCTTTGAGGCATATTGTTTGAACTTGAGCAGATAGGAATGTGGCTATACACTTCAGAAGTCATTATAACTACTACCGATCAGCATTGTATCATCAATGAAGATAAGTGGAGCCAGTAAAGTTCAGCAGCCCACATGCCAGGCCATAACACCCCCCACGCACTCATGTTTCACAGATGAGGTGGTGTGCTTTGTATCTTGGGCAGTTCCTTCTCTCCTCCATACTTGCTCTTGCCATCACTCTGATTATAAGTTAATCTTCATCTCATCTGTCCACAAGACCTTTTCCAGAACTGTGGTTGCTCTTTTAAGTTCTTCTTGGCAAACTGCAACCTGGCCTTCCTATTTTGTGGCTAACCAGTGGTTTGCATCTTGCAGTGTAAAACATAGAAACATAGAAACATAGAAATTAGGTGCAGGAGTAGGCCATTCGGCCCTTCGAGCCTGCACCGCCATTCAATATGATCATGGTTGATCATCCAACTCAGTATCCTGTACCTGCCTTCTCTCCATACCCTCTGATCCCCTTAGCCACAAGGGCCACATCTACTCCCTCTTAAATATAGCCAATGAACTGGCCTCGACTACCCTCTGTGGCAGAGAGTTCCAGAGATTCACCACTCTCTGTGTGAAAAAAGTTCTTCTCATCTCGGTTTTAAAGGATTTACCCCTTATCCTTAAGCTGTGACCCCTTGTCCTGGACTTCCCCAACATCGGGAGCAATCTTCCTGCATCTAGCCTGTCCAACCCATTAAGAATTTTATAAGTTTCTATAAGATCCCCTCTCAATCTCCTAAATTCTAGAGAGTATAAACCAAGTCTATCCAGTCTTTCTTCATAAGACAGTCCTGACATCCCAGGAATCAGTCTGGTGAACCTTCTCTGCACTCCCTCTATGGCAATAATGTCCTTCCTCAGATTTGGAGACCAAAACTGTACGCAATACTCCAGGTGTGGTCTCACCAAGACCCTGTACAACTGCAGTAGAACCTCCCTGCTCCTATACTCAAATCCTTTTGCTATGAAAGCTAACATACCATTCGCTTTCTTCACTGCCTGCTGCACCTGCATGCCTACTTTCAATGACTGGTGTACCATGACACCCAGGTCTCGCTGCATCTCCCCTTTTCCTAGTCGGCCACCATTTAGATAATAGTCCTGCTTTCCTGTTTTTGCCACCAAAATGGATAACCTCACATTTATCCACATTATACTGCATCAGCCAAACATTTGCCCACTCACCCAGCCTATCCAAGTCACCTTGCAGTCTCCTAGCATCCTCCTCACAGCTAACCCTGCCCCCCAGCTTAGTGTCATCCGAAACTTGGAGATATTGCCTTCAATTCCCTCATCCAGATCATTAATATATATTGTAAATAGCTGGGGTCCCAGCACTGAGCCTTGCGGTACCCCACTAGTCACTGCCTGCCATTGTGAAAAGGATCCGTTTACTCTTACTCTTTGCTTCCTGTTTGCCAGCCATTTCTCTATCCACATCAATACTGAACCCCCAATGCCGTGTGCTTTAAGTTTGTATACTAATCTCTTATGTGGGACCTTGTCGAAAGCCTTCTGGAAGTCCAGATACACCACATCCACTGGTTCTCCCCTATCCACGCTACTAGTTACATCCTCGAAGAATTCTATAAGATTCGTCAGACATGATTTACCTTTTGTAAATCCATGCTGACTTTGTCCAATGATTTCACCACTTTCCAAATGTGCTGCTATCCCATCTTTAATAACTGACTCTAGCAGTTTCCCCACTACCGATGTTAGACTAACTGGTCTGTAATTCCCCGTTTTCTCTCTCCCTCCCTTCTTAAAAAGTGGGGTTACGTTTGCTACCCGCCAATCCTCAGGAACTACTCCAGAATCTAAGGAGTTTTGAAAGATTATTACTAATGCATCCACTATTTCTGGAGCTACTTCCTTAAGTACTCTGGGATGCAGCCTATCTGGCCCTGGGGATTTATCGGCCTTTAATCCATTCAATTTACCCAACACCACTTCCCGGCTAACCTGGATTTCACTCAATTCCTCCAACTCCTTTGACCCACGGTCCCCTGCTATTTCCGGCAGATTATTTATGTCTTCCTTAGTGAAGATGGAACCAAAGTAGTAATTCAATTGGTCCACCATATCCTTGTTCCCCATGATCAACTCACCTGTTTCTGACTGCAAGGGACCTACATTTGTTTTAACTAATCTCTTTCTTTTCACATATCTATAAAAACTTTTGCAGTCAGTTTTTATGTTCCCTGCCAGTTTTCTTTCATAATCTATTTTTCCTTTCCTAATTAAGCCCTTTGTCCTCCTCTGCTGGTCTCTGAATTTCTCCCAGTCCTCTGGTATGCTGCTTTTTCTGGCTAATTTGTACGCATCATCCTTCGATTTGATACTATCCCTGATTTCCCTTGTTATCCACGGATGCACTACCTTCCCTGATTTATTCTTTTGCCAAACTGGGATGAACAATTTTTGTAGTTCATCCATGCAGTCTTTAAATGTCTTCCATTGCATATCCACCGTCAACCCTTTTAGAATTAATTGCCAGTCAATCTTGGCCAATTCACGTCTCATACCCTCAAAGTTACCTTTCTTTAAGTTCAGAACCATTGTTTCTGAATTAACAATGTCACTCTCCATCCTAATGAAGAACTCAACCATATTATGGTCACTCTTGCCCAAGGGGGCACGTACAACAAGACTGCTAACTAACCCTTCCTCATTACTCAATACCCAGTCTAAAATAGCCTGCTCTCTCGTTGGTTCCACTACATGTTGATTTAGATAACTATCCCGCATACATTCCAAGACATCCTCTTCCTCAGCACCCCTGCCAATTTGATTCACCCAATCTATATGTAGATTGAAGTCACCCATTATAACTGTTTTGCCTTTGTCGCACGCATTTCTAATTTCCTGTTTGATACCATCTCCAACTTCACTACTACTGTTAGGTGGCCTGTACACAACACCCACCAGCGTTTTCTGCCCAGGTGTAGCCTCTGTATTTCTGTTCATGAAGTCTTCTGCAGACAGCAGTCATTGACACATCCACTTCTGGCTCCTGAAGAGTGTTTCTAATCTGTCAGACAGGTATTTGGGGATTTTCCTTTCTTATAGAGAGAATTCCTCTGTCATCAGCTGTGGAGATCTTCCTTGGCCTGCCAGTCCCTTTGCGATTAGTAAGCTCACCAGTGCTCTCATTCTTCTTAATTATGTTCCAAACAGTTGATTTTGGTACGCCTGAGGTTGGGCTGATGTCCCTAACACTTTTATTCTTTTTTCTCAGATTCATAATGGCTTCTTTGACTTTCATTGGCACAACTTTGGTCCTCATGTTGATAAACAGCAATAAAAGTTTCCAAAGTTGATAGAAAGACTAGGTGCTGAGAGCTCTCTTATACCTGCATTAAGGAGGCAATTGAACACACCTGAGCAATTGCAAACACCTGTGAAGCCATGTGTCCCAAACATTATGGTGCCCTGAAATGGGGGCACTATGTATAAACACAGCTGTGATTTCTACATGGTGAAAGCAAAATATATAAAAATGGCTTTTAATAAAATCTGACAATGTGCACTTTAACCACGTGATTTTTTCTATTACAAATCTCAAATTATGGAGTACAGAGGCAAATAAATAAATGATGAGTCTTTGTCCCAAACATTATGGATGGGACTGTATGTCTGAATGAATGGCTCTGACTACCCCGCCCTGGTGAGACCACACCTGGAGTATTGTGTGCCATTTTGGTCTCCTAATTTGAGGAAGGACATTCTTGCTATTGAGGGAGTGCAGCGTAGGTTCACCAGGTTAATTCCTGGGAAGGCTGGACTGACATATGATGAAAGAATGGAGCATCTGGGCTTGTATTCACTGGAGTTTAGAAGAATGAGAGGGGATCTTCAAGTTCAAAATCTTATAGAAACATATACAATTCTTAAGGGATTGGACAGGCTAGATGCAGGAAATTTTTTCCCAATGTTGGGGAAGTCCAGAACCAGGGGTCACAGTTTAAGAATAAGGGGTCGGCCATTTAGGACTGAGATGAGGAGAAACGTTTTCACCCAGAGAGTTGTGAATCTGTGGAATTCTCTGCCACAGAATGCAGTGGAGGCCAATTCACTGGATGTATATAAAAGAGTTAGATTTAGCTCTTAGGGCTAAAGGAATCAAGGGATATGCGGAAAAAGCAGGAACAGGGTACTGATTGTGGATGATCAGCCAAGATCATATTGAATAGTGGTACTGGCTCGAAGGGCCGAATGGCCTACTCCTGCAGCTATTTTCTATGTTCTATGTTTCTATGTCTTGTACAACTGAAACATGACCACCCAACATCTATACTCAATACATTGACTGATGAAGGCCAATGTACCAAAAACCTTTTAGACCACCTTATCCACCTGTGACGCCATTTTCAGGGAACTGTGTACCTGTACTCCCAGATCTCTCTGTTCTACAACACTACCCAGAGCCCTGCCTTTGTTAAGATCAGACCTGGTTTGTCAACAGGCAAGAGGGAATCTTTGGCAAGGTTTCTACGTCGGCAGGTGGCCAGACTCTGATGGTCAACCTCAACGTCCCAACGCACACTCCTGACAACCGTTCAACACTCTATGGTTCAAATAATAGGCAATAGACAACAGGTGCTGGAGAAGGCCATTCGGCCCTTCGAGCCAGCACTGCCATTCAATGTGATCATGGCTGATCATCCACAATCAGTACCCCGTTCCTGCCTTCTCTCCATATCCCCTGACTCTGCTATCTTTAAGAGTTCTATCTAGCTCTCTCTTGAAAGTATCCAGAGAACGGGCCTCCACCGCCCTCTGAGGCAGAGAATTCCACACTCACAACTCTCTGTGTGAAAAAGTGTTTCCTCATCTCCGTTCTAAATGGCTTACCCCTTATTCTTAAACTGTGGCTCCTGGTTCTGGACTCCCCCAACATCGAGGAAACATGTTTCTTTGCCGCTAGCGTGTCCAAACCCTTAACAATCTTATATGTTTCAGCCATGATCATATCGAATGGCGGTGCTGGCTCGAAGGGCCGAATAGCCTACTCCTGCACCTATTTTCTATGTTTCTATGTTTCTATGTTTCAATAAGATGCCCTCTCATCCTTCTAAATTCCAGAGTTTACAAGCCCAGCCATTCCATTCTCTCAGCATATGACAGTCCCGCCATCCCGGGAATTAACCTTGTGAACCTACGCTGCACTCGCTCAATAGCAAGAATCCTCAAATTTGGAGACCAAAACTGCACACAATACTCCAGGTGTGGTCTCACTAGGGCCCTGTACAACTGCAGAAGGACCTCTTTGCTCCAAAACTCAACTCCTCTTGTTATGAAGGCCAACATACCATTCGCTTTCAATCACTGAGTGCTGCAGTAACTCAGCGTGTCAAATATTAAGATCCAAATTGTTTAGTTCATTGTCACGTGTACCGAGGTACAGTGAAAAGCTTCTGATGCGTGCTAACCAGTCAGCGGAAAGACAATACATGATTAATATCGAGCCGTCCACAGTGTATAGTTACATGATAAGTGAATAACGTTTAGTGCAAGGTAAAACAGGTTAAGGCTGATCAAAGATAGTCCGAGGGTCTCCAATGATGTAGATAGTAGTTCAGCACTGCTCTCTGGTTGTGGTAGGATGGTTCAGTTGCCTGATAACAGCTGGGAAGAAACTGTTCCTGAATCTGGAGGTGTGCGTGTTCACACTTCTGTACGTCTTGCCTGATGGGAGAGGGGAGAAGAGGGAGTGGCCAGGGTGCGACTGGTCCTTGTTTATGCTGCTGGCCTTGCCGAGGCAGCGTGAGGTGTAGATGGAGTCAATGGAAGGGAGGTTGGTTTGTGTGATGGTCTGGGCTGCGTCCACAATTCACATATTAATTGAACAGAGCAGGGATGGCTGAGCAAGGAAGTAACAGCATTGCCAGGTGTAGCAACGAGAGGAACGTCTGTGCATCACCGTCTGTGGCAAATGTTGGTTGGTTGAGCTGCTGATCTACAATCTGAGCTTCAGGCATTGTGGTAGTAAGTACATGGACGCAGTGTTTCAGGCATCAGTTACACCCATTGTGTCACCTATCCATGTTCTCCACAGATGCTGCCTGACCCGCTGAGTTACTCCAGCACTCTGTGAAACGTCACCTATCCATGTTCTCCACAGATGCTGCCTGACCCGCTGAGTTACTCCAGCACTCTGTGTAACGTCACCTATCCATGTTCTCCACAGATGCTGCCTGATCCGCTGAGTTACTCCAGCACTCTGTGAAACGTCACCTATCCATGTTCTCCACAGATGCTGCCTGATCCGCTGAGTTACTCCAGCACTCTGTGAAACGTCACCTATCCATGTTCTCCACAGATGCTGCCTGACCCGCTGAGTTACTCCAGCACTCTGTGAAACATCACCTATCCATGTTCTCCACAGATGCTGCCTGACCCGCTGAGTTACTCCAGCACTCTGTGAAACGTCACCTTTCCATGTTCTCCACAGATGTTGCCTGATACTGCAAAGAGTAGAATTAAACGGGTCCTTTTCAGAATGGCAGGCAGTGACTAGTGGGGTACCGCAAGGCTCAGTGCTGGGACCCCAGCTATTTACAATATATATTAATGATCTGGATGAGGGAATTGAATGCAATATCTCCAAGTTTGCAGATGACACAAAGCTGGGGGGGCAGTATTAGCTGTGAGGAGGATGCTAGGAGGCTGCAAGGTGACTTGGATAGGCTGGGTGAGCGGGCAAATGCATGGCAGATGCAGTATAATGTGGATAAATGTGAGGTTATCCACTTTGGTGACAAGAACAGGAAAGTAGACTATTATCTGAATGGTGGCCGATTAGGAAAAGGGGAGATGCTACGAGACCTGGGTGTCATGGTACACCAGTCATTGAAAGTAGGCATGCAGGTGCAGCATGCAGTGAAGAAAGTGAATGGTATGTTAGCATTCATAGCAAAAGGATTTGAGTATTGGAGCAGGGAGGTTCTACTGCAGTTGTACAGGGTCTTGATGAGACCACACCTGGAGTATTGTGTACAGTTTTGGTCTCCTAATCTGAGGAAATACATTATTTCCATAGAGGGAGTACAGAGAAGGTTCACCAGACTGATTCCTGGGATGGCAGGACTTTCATATGAAGAAAGACTGGATAGACTTGGCTTGTACTCGCTAGAATTTAGAAGATTGAGGGGGGATCTTATAGAAACTTACTAAATTCTTAAGGGGTTGGACAGGCTAGATGCAGGAAGATTATTCCCGATGTTGGGGAAGTCCAGAACAAGGGGTCACAGTTTTAGGATAAGGGGGAAGTCTTTTAGGACTGAGATGTGAAAAACATTTTTCACACACAGAGTGGTGAATCTCTGGAACTCTCTGTCACAGAATGTAGTTGAGGCCAGTTCATTGGCTATATTTAAGAAGGATTTAGATGTGGCTAAAGGGATCAGGGGGTATGGAGAGAAGGCAGGTACGGGATACTGAGTTGGATGATCAGCCATGATCATATTGAATGGCGGTGCAGGCTCGAAGGGCCGAATGACCTACTCCTGCACCTATTGTCTATGTTTCTATGTTTCTATGTTTCTATGTTTCTATGACCCGCTGAGTTATTCCAGCATTGTGTGTTTCCATTACATTGATTGTCAGACTTGAGCTGTGGTCTCTGCCTGTGACCACAACTGTGCCCCGGTCACTGGGATCAAAGGGTTAACTTGCAGCGGGCGGAAATTGGTGTCCTGACAATTCACATGATTCAAGTTATAGACAGGCCTTTAATCTAATTATTGAGGGAGGCTTAAAGTGACAGAAGCTTCATAAATGTAAGTGTTGGGTTTAGCTGGCTCATTGCAGTAAAGAAAATCAGCGCGTCAGGACGAGGAGAGAACGTGAGACAAAGTACTTGGCACGAGCTGAACCTGAAGTAACACAGGGCTGGAATCAAAGCCTGCGGCTCTTTACAAAGCTGCCAACACTACGATAACAAGGCAGATGAGATGGCAGCTCAGATAGAAATAAATGAGATTGGTTTTATAGGTATTACGGAGATTAGCTGCACGGAGAGCCGATGTGGATTCTCTCCAGCGCAGGTTGTGTGTTGTTGTCGAGCTACTAGTGTATGCCTGTCTGTCTGTGTGCCTGTGTGAGGGTGTGTGCACGTGTGTATATGCACATGGGTGTGTGTGCATGTGTAACTGCATGTGTGCATGTGAGTGTATATGTGTGTGCATGTGTGTGAGTGTAAGTGGCATGTCCGTGTGTTAGTGTGTATGCATGTGTGTGCACATGTGTGTGCATGTGCATGAGTGTGCGTGTGTGCCGTGTCCATGTGTGTGTGCGTGTTTGCCGTGTGCGCGTGTGTGTGCGTGTACATGCGTGTGTCATGTGCATGTGCGTGTATGTGTGCGTGCGCGTGTGTGTGCATGTGTGTGTGTGTGTGTGCGTGTACGCGTGTGGACGTGTGTGTGCGTGAGTGTACGTGTATGCGCATGCGTGTACGTGTGTGCGTGCATGTACTTGTGTGTACGTGTGTGTGCGTGTGTGTGCATGCGTGTACGTGTGTGTGCGTGTGTGTATGTGTGTGCGTTTGTGTGCGTGCGTGTACGTGTGTGTGCGTGTATGTGCGTGCATGTACTTGTGTGTATGTGTGTATACATGTGCGTGCATGTGTGTACGTGTGTGTGTGCGTGTGTGTGTGTGCGTTTGTGCATGTGTGTGCATACGTGTACGTGTGTGTGCGTGTGTGTACGTGTGTGCGCATGTGTGTGCGTGCATGTACTTGGGTGTTCGTGTGTGTGCGTGTGTGTGCGTGCATGTATTTGTGTGTACGTGTGTGTACGCGTGTGTACATTTGTGTACGTGTGTGTGCGTGTGTGCGTGCATGTATTTATGTGTACGTGTGTGTACGCGTGTGTACATTTGTGTACGTGTGTGTGCGTGTGTGTGCGTGCATGTATTTGTGTGTACGTGTGTGTACGTGTGTGTGCGTGTGTGTGCGTGCATATATTTGTGTGTACATGTGTGTGCGTGTGTGTGCGTGCATGTACTTGTGTGTTCATGTGTGTGCGTGTGTGTATGTGTGTGCGTGTGTGTGCGTGCGTGTACGTGTGTGTGCGTGTATGTGCGTACATGTACTTGTGTGTACGTGTGTGTGCGTGTGTGTACGTGTGTGTGTGTGTGCGTGTGTGCATGTGTGTGCATGCGTGTACGTGTGTGTGTGTGTGTGTGCGTGCATGTACTTGTGTGTACGTGTGTGTGCGTGCATGTATTTGTGTGTACGTGTGTGTACGTGTGTGTACGTGTGTGTTCGTGTGTGCGTGTGTGTGCGTGCATGTATTTTTGTGTATGTATGTGCACGTGTGTGTGCGTGTGTGTACGTGTGTGTGTGTACGTGTGTGCGTGTGCGATGGACGTTTACACTCGTTTCACTTCACAGTGACTGTTCTTGTGGAACTACGAGTAGAGATTTAACAACGAGCCATGAGGCCTGACTGATGCTTGTTGCTGGATTCCTCCCATCCCATCCCTCCCTCCCTCTGCTCCACATTCTCTCCCTACATACATTTCCCAAGCTATCTGCTTCAACCACTTCTTCTGGGAGAACGATCGACATTCAGACGCTGATATAATGAAGACACTTGACTTATTCTATTGGCCGGCTACACAGTCATGAGTATAGAGTGAGTACAGCAGGGGGCTGAGCACGCAGCCTTGAGGTGCTCCCGTGTTGATTATCATTGAGGATGAAGTATTTCTGCCAGTTCGAACAGAGTGTGGTCTGTGGATGAGGAAGTCGAGGATCCAATTGCAGAGGGATGCGCAGAGACCCAGTTCCGTGAGCTTGGTAACCAGCTTTTTTTTTAAATCAAGAAATGTATTAAATTATTTACCATAATATTTACAATACAATAAAACAAAACAGAAGCCACCTCCATAATACGCAACAAACATATATACTAAATAAACTATAATACAACTATGCTACAACCCTTGTCCAGGATACATTCCAACCCCCCGCGGTGACCAGCGGTCCCAGAAATCCCCCAGGGTGCCCGTGGACAGCGCGGAAGGTAGGAGTTGAGGTAGGATATGAGCCATATCCAACCTCTCAAAGCACTTCATCACCACGGGTGCTGCACGTTAGGCTGGACAGCAGGTTGGCTGGATGGCAGAAGGCAAAGAGTGGCAATAAAGGGGGCTTTTTCTGGTTGGCTGCCAGTGACTAGTGGAGTTCCGCAGGGCTCGGTGCTGGGGCCGCTACTCTTCACATTGTATATTCATGATGTGGACGAGGGGATTGAAGGCTTTGTGGCCATGTTTACCAATGATAAAAAAAGATAGGTGGAGGGGCAGGTAGTGTCGAGAAAGCAGGGACTCTGCAGAAGGACTTGAACAGGTTGGGAGAGTGGGCAGAGAAGTGGCAGATGGAATATAGTGTAGCAAACTGTAAATAAAGGCATAGACTATTTTCTAAATAGGGTTGAGAGGGAAAGATAGATCAGCTATGATTGATTGGTGGAGGAGACTTGATGGGCCGAATGGCCCAATTCTGTTCCTTGAACTTATTAACTTATGCATCTGTACACTGTGGATGCTGGATTGTAATCTTGTATTGTCTTTCCGCTGACTGGTTAGCACGAGGTCAAAAGCCTCGGTGCATGTGAGCTAAAGCAATGGCTGCCTCGCCGACAGTCCGTCTGTCCCTTCCTTCATGGGTTTTAATAGTACGTGTTAAATGTATTTTAGTCTTCTTTAGCTTGTTTTATGTGGGGGTAGGGTTTGGGGGAAACATTTTCTCTTACCTCGACAGATGAAATTGTTTTCCGTATCGTTTCTCCGTCCGCACTGCGGCCTAACATCGAGGAGTTGGCGGCCTTTACTGGAGACCGACTTTAAGAGCTCCACACGGTCGCGGAGACAAGGAAACACTTTTTCACCCAGAGAGTGGTGAGTCTGTGGAATTCTGTGCCTCAGAGGGCGGTGGAGGCAGGTTCTCTGGATACTTTCAAGAGAGAGCTAGATAGGGCTCTTAAAGATAGCGGAGTCAGGGGATATGGGGAGAAGGCAGGAACGGGGTACAGATTGGGGATGATCAGCTATGATCACATTGAATGGCGGTGCTGGCATGAAGGGCCCAATGGCCTACTCCTGCACCTATTGTCAATTGTCTATTGATCCCTTTGCCAGGGATCAACCTCGGAGCTAACCATGGGTGCCTGCGGACTTACATCACGGAGCCTGTGGTTTCTTGTTCGAGACCGACTTTGGGAGTTCCAAGCCACAGAAGCTTCGACCGCCGGTTTGCGGGAGCTTCGATCGCCCCAACGGATGGTTCAACTGACCCGACTGCAGGAGAATAAAGAGGAAGAAGTATGACCTTTTCTGCCTTCCATCACAGTGAGGAATGTGGAGAATCCACTGTGGTGGATGTTTATGTTAACTTTAAGGTAGTTGTGTGTCTTGTTGCACATGGCTGTATGGTAATTCACAGATCACTGGACCTTAATTGGTGAACGTGACCTTTGAAACCGTTGAACTTTAACAAAACGAGCTGTTGGACAAAGGGTCTGTTTGGTTTCTCAATGACCCCGTGACTCTAAAAGTAAGGAAGGTTGATGAAGAAAACGCCTTGGAAGCAAATTACAGTCTTATTGTTGGAATTTGTTCAACGTGGCTACGTGAAGATATTTTACACATATTCTCACCAAGTAGGCAAATGTATGAAGAAGGGTTTAGACCGAAACGTCGCCTATTCCTTCGCTGCATAGATGCTGCCTCACCCGCTGAGTTTCTCCAGCATTTTTGTCTCCCCTCACCCAGTAGGCAGTTGCTTTACAGGCATGGACTCTCCTCGATCAATCTTGCAGCTGCAGTATCTCACTTCAGTAATACCTTGTTGCATCTTCTTCTTGTGTATGGCGTGCACAGCCTAAAGTTGTCAGACAACTATTTGATTGTAGGACCTTATTTGATTGTGCACGCCAGGTTGATTGCATTGGTTGAAACAGGGTGGACCACGTGAAGGTTGCAATCTCTCACCCCCTTGTTGCATACGGAATATGTAGGAAGGAACTGCAGATGCTGATTGAAACTGAAGATAGACACAAAATGCTGGAGTAACTCAGCGGGACAGGCAGCATCTCTGGAGAGAAGGAATGGGTGAGGTTTCGGGCCTTGACCGGTATCTTGTTGCATGTTGCTTGCTGTTTTAATGGTGGTTTTCATGCGCGGAGTCTCCCATTTAAAGTTCCATCAATCTCTGCCGCTGAGCAGGGTCCGTGACCAGGGGTTGAGAGGGTCACCATCACCTCAGTGAGTACGGACACTTCCTCATCCACGGTTCATCGCAGCCCCTGTGTAAAATGTTGGTGCCATTAAAGTCTGGTGTAGTCCCTGCAATATGGATGTTAACGACCTGGGAACATTTGTCTTCATCAGTGGAGGTTGGGCAAGGGGAGACGATCATGTACATTCATGATGAATGGTCGACTTTGGCAAGCATATCGCTCCAGCTTTGATCAGTGCGTGGTCCAGGAGTGAGTGAGGCACGGTGTAGCTGCTGGAGTCCCATCTGTGTGCTCATCCTGCCCCCACCCCCACCAGCCCACCCTCCACAGCGATCAGCACCCATGAGTCAACTATTCTCACAGCAACTCCCACCCAGGGGTGGCCACTGGCAGTTTAGTTTAGCTCAGTAACAGGCCCTTCAGCCCACCCAGTCCGTGCCGACCAGCGATCCACGCAGACTAACACTATCCCACACATTCTCTGTGTGTCCGAATGATTTCACTTGGACTCAAGTATTGTCTCTTGGCATGCTTGATGGCTTAGCGGGGATTGTAGAGGGCCTTCTTGTACTGCTCGGGATGGTTTGACGTATTCAGCAGACCTGTCCTTAAGCTGTGAATGTACCGCGTGGTTCATCCATGGTTTCCGGTTGGGCAACACTCGGATTGACTTGATCGGCACACTGTCTTCCACGGTCTTGCCGATGGTCGGTCACGGCAGTAGCGTTCTCATTCAGGTTAGCTGCGGCATCCCTGAATATGGACCAGCCCATTGACTCAGAGGCTGCTCAACACTCCCAATAGAGTGGATGGAGTGGATGTGGAGAGGATGTTTCCACTAGTGGGAGAGTCTAGGACCAGAGGTCACAGCCTCAGAATTAAAGGGATGTTCCTTTAGGAAGGAGATGAGGAGGAATTTCTTTTGTCAGAGGGTGGTGAATCTGTGGAATCCATTGCCACAGAAGGCTGTGGAGGCCAAGTCAATGGGTATTTTTAAGGCAGAGATAGATAGATTCTTGATTAGTGCGGGTGTCAGGGGTTATGGGGAGAAGGCAGGAGAATGGGGTTTGGAGGGAGAAATAGATCAGCCGTGATTGAATGGTGGAGTAGACTTGATGGGCCGAATGGCTTAATTCTACCCCTATCCCTTATGAACTTATGACCAAAGCAGAATTCCTTTGTTGATGGTGATGTGACGTTGCTGTTCCACAATATGTATGTACAGTACATGGTATGTATGGAGCGGGCGCGGTGGCACAGCGGGTAGAGTTGCTGCCTCACAGCACCAGAGACCCGGGTTCTATCCTGACTACGGGTGCTGTCTGTACGGAGTTTGTACGTTCTCCCCGTGACCTGCGTGGGTTTTCTCCAGGAGCTCCGGTTTCCTCCCACACTCCAAAGACGTACAGGTTAATTGGCTTCGGTGAGGATTGTAAATTGTCCCTAGCATGTAGGATAGTGTTGGTGTGCGGGGATCGCTGGTCGGCGCGGACTCGCTGGGCGAAACATTTGGAAGGACGAAGAAATAAACAGGGTGTTTAAGAAGGAACTGCAGATGCTGGAGAAATCGAAGGTAGACAAAAATGCTGGAGAAACTCAGCGGGTGAGGCAGCATCTATGGAACGAAGGAATGGGCAATGTTTTGGGTCGAGACCCTTCTTCACCTATTCCTTCGCTCCAATAGATGCCGCCTCACCCACTGAGTTACTCCAGAAATAAGCAGGTGTTAAGCACAAATGAAAGCCCCAGCTGATGTTGCTGTGAATGCTGAGCCTGAGCTGCCACAATCACACTTGGTGTGGCGGGGCCAAGACAAGGAGACGCTCCACACAAGAGATATTGACACCTCTGCTGTCACCCCAGCTCCAGCATGTCTACAAACGATTCCTTGTCCCGGCTTCAGCTGTGGTGAGAAGGAGCAGCCAGACTCGCATGGAACCCCAACCCTGCTAGTACAATGTCGCTACAAACACAGCCGCATCAATGACCAATATTTATTCCACCACAAACAATTGTGCAGCTAAATGCAACCTTCAAATTATTTTAGAACCAAACCCATATCTGGGAGAAATGAGTTGCAAATGCAGATCAGCAGAAGGATTAAATTACAGGAATAAACCAGTAAATGGGACCCAACGCTCTTTGCCTTTTTGATAAAAATGTTATTGCATTGGCTTCATATAATGCCTGATGATTCCAAACCAGCAGGGCTGGAACAGCCCTTAAATAATTGCCATGGCAACAGAGAATTGGTTCTCTGGCAGCGCTCTGTGGCGCTGTGACAACTCCTTTCATTTGCACTGTATTTTAATTTGATTCACAGGCTGTTGGGAATCTGTATGTGTTTGTGGGCTCACACCGAGTGCCAGCAGCCTGCAGTTGGTAACGCTCACCTTCACCCCCACCTCACCCCCAGCTCACCCTCACCTCACCCCCAGCTCACCCTCACCCCCACCCCCAGCTCACCCTCACCCCCACACCCACCCTCACCCTCACACCTAGTGCCAGCAGCCTGCAGTTGGTAACGCTCACCTTCACCCTCACCCTCACCCCCAGCTCACCCTCACCCCCAGCTCACCCTCACCCTCACACCGAGTGCCAGCAGCCTGCAGTTGGTAACGCTCACCTTCACCCTCACCTCACCCCTAGCTCACCCTCACCCTCACCCCCAGCTCACCCTCACCCCACCCCTAGTGCCAGGAGCCTGCAGTTCGTAACCCCAACCCTAACCCTCACCCCAACCCTAACCCTCACCCCAACCCTAACCCTCACCCCAACCCTAACCCTCACCCCAACCCTAACCCCCACCCCAACCCCAACCCTCACCCCAACCCCAACCCCCACCCCCACCCCCACCCCCACCCTCACACCTAGTGCCAGGAGCCTGCAGTTCGTAACGCTCACCCTCACCCTCACCCTCACCCCAACCCCCCCCCCACCCCCACCCTCACCCCCACCCCCACCCTCACCCCCACCCCCCCCCCCCACCCCCACCCTCACACCTAGTGCCAGGAGCCTGCAGTTCGTAACGCTCACCCTCACCCTCACCCTCACCCTCACCCTCACCCTCACCCTCACCCTCACCCCCACCCTCACCCCCCTTCACCCTCACCCCCACCCCCACCCTCACCCTCACCCCCACCCTCACCCTCACCCCCACCCCCACCCTCACCCTCACCCTCACCCTCACCCTCACCCTCACCCCCACCATCACCCTCACCCTCACCCTCACCCCCACCCTCACCCCCACCATCACCCTCACCCTCACCCCTCACACCGAGTGCCAGGAGCTTGCAGTTCCTCATGCTCCTCCACTCGCAGTGAGAGTGCACTCAGACAGCATAGAGCCCTCACCCTCACCTTCACCCTCACCCCCAGCTCACCCCTCGGCCGTGTGAGGTCTCAGCATTGAGCAGGCACCAAGACCTAACAGGCAAGAGGGTACACTGATGCCTTTGTGAGGCAGTGCCTGCTGTAGATCCCTTCCCTGGTGGGGAGGTCAGTCCCCGTGATGGACATTCGATGGTGGGGCGGTCAGTACCTGTGATGGACCGGGCAGAGTCCACCACTTTTTGAGCATGTAAGGATTTCAGACAAGGAGGAAATCTAGGCTGTCAGTTGAAATGTTCCCCTCTCAGCTTAAACCTATGTCCTTTAGATCTTGATATCCCCACCATGGGTGTAAAACTAACCCTATCTATTCCTCCCTTGATTTTATAGACCTCTCTATAAGATACATTCCTCATCCTCCTGCGCTTCAAGGACTAGAGTCCCAGCCTGCCCCATCCTCTCCCTGTAGCTCTCACCCCCTAGTCCCGGCAACATCCTCGTGAATCTTCTCTGCACCTTTCCAGCATAATGACATCCATCCAGCAGTGACCACAAGTGAGCACACTCCTCACCATTATCTTGTACAACTGTAACATAATGTCACAACTTTTAGTTTAGAGATACAGCATGAAAACAGGCCCTTCGGCCCACCGAGTCCATGCTGACCATTGCTCACTCCTGCACACTATTTCTATGTTATCCCACTTGCTCATCCACCCTACACACTAGAAGCAATTTATAGACCCGCACGTCTTTGGGGTGTGGGAGGAAACTGGAGCACCCAGAGAAATTCCACGCAGTCACAGGGAGAACGTGCAAACTTCACACAGACAGCACCCGAGTTCAGGATCAAACCTGGATCACTGGCGCTGGGAGGCAGCAATTCCGTGCCATCCTTAACTCAATATTCTCAATTCCTTGACGATGAAGTCCAATGTACCAAAAGTCTTCTTTACCAGCCTATTTCCCTTTTATGCCACTTTCAGGCAACTATATTATATACCTGCTCTCCTAGATGTCTTGTCCACTCCCTGGCTACCTGTGATGCCACGTCCAGGGAACTATGTGAAACGTCACCTATCCATGTTCTCCACAGATGCTGCCTGGCCCGCTGAGTTACTCCAGCACTCTGTGAAACGTCACCTATCCATGTTCTCCACAGATGCTGCCTGACCCGCTGAGTTACTCCAGCACTCTGTGAAACGTCACCTATCCATGTTCTCCACAGATGCTGCCTGACCCACTGAGTTACTCCAGCACTCTGTGAAACGTCACCTATCCATGTTCTCCACAGATGCTGCCTGACCCGCTGAGTTACTCCAGCACTCTGTGTTTTGTACAGGATGCTATTTTAACCACTGTGTTTCCACATGCGATGCAAGGCTGATATGGCCATAGAAAAGGCAGGATAGAGTGTAATGAGAATGCCCATGCTACCCACATCCAAGAACATTTCATAGCGGGTGTAAGGGAACGGCCGGCATCAGCTCAGGTCCGTGTTGGACGATCTGGAGACGGGCGCCCAGACCAGGAGCAGCGTTGTTCCTGGAGAGGGTAGAGGGACCAGTGGAGGGTCCCTTGTAGCCAGGGTCCGGAGGGCAAGGAGCACCGCCACTCCACCTAGGGTCTGTAGAGGAGGAGGAGTGGCTCTGCTGTCAGTGACCAAAGGACCGGTGACGGGATCTGGGAGTGGGCAGGGTTGAAGATGTCCTGGCTGGGTTGCTCCTAGGCCTCGCCAAGCTGGCCATCCGCGAGTCACGGCGCCAGGCGGGAGCGGGCTTTGATGCTTGGCCCTTTACCAGGGTTACATCCGCGCCGGGGTGGAGTTAGAGACGGACATCGTTGTATATGTTATTCAGCATATTTGTAACATAGGTGCTTGCAATTTAGTGTCTGAATAGTTTGGTGATTCTGTAACATGGTGGTTGGTGCGTCACCACCGTTTTGTTTTTTTTTGTTGGTTTTTATATCGTGTTCGTAATCAAATAAATTATTTTTCCAAGATCAGTTTTCAAATCAATCCACCCTCTCTGGAGTTATTACTGCATAAATACATGAGGGCTGTGCGTTGAATATTAATATCTAACCATTTAATATTGAATTAAGCAACCAATTTAGAAGCTGATTAATAATTAGTGCCTTATTGTCAACATCTGGAGCAGTGTTGGCCAGCTGTGTAATTGTTGTTCCCTATTCCCCGAGCACGGAAGTGACCAATTTCCCTCAGGGTTAGTCAGCGTCCTGTCTAGGTGTAGGGTCAACGTGTCATATATCGCCCTACCCGTCGGCCCCAGGTACTGATGCTGGAGTGCCACTTCATGTGGGAATCATCAGATCCTTACTACAGGTACACATCTAACAATGACTGTACTTGGCAGCTTGCTGGCACAGTGCCTCACTGCTGCCTCACAGTGCCACAGTCACAGGTTTGATCCTGAGCTCAGGCACTGTCTGTGTGGAGTTTGTGCGTTCTCCCTGTGACCGCGTGGGTTTCCTCCGGGTGCTCTGGTTTCATAAATTCACAAGTGATAGGAGCAGAATTAGGCCATTCGGCCCCTCATCTACTCCGCCATTCAATCATGGCTGATCTATCTCTCCCTCTCAACCCCATTCTCCTGCCTTCTCCCCATAACCCCTGACACCCGTACTAATCAACAATCTATCCATCTCCACCTTAAAAATAGCCATTGACGGCCTCCACAGTGGTTTGTGGCAAAGAATTCCACAGATTCACCTCCCTCTGACTAAAGAAATTCCTAGGTAGACAAAAATGCTGGAGGAACTCAGCGGGTGAGGCAGAATCTACGGAGAGAAAGAAGAGGCGACGTTTCGGGTCGAGACCCTTCTTCAGACTATTCCTTCTCTTCTCCTCCCTAAAGGAATGTCCTTTAATTCTGAGGCTGTGCCCTCTGGTCCTAGAGACACCCCAAACTCCACACCCCAAAGACGTGCGTGTTTGTACGTTAATTAGCCTCTGTACATTGTCTCAAGTGTGTAGGGAGTGAATGAGCATGTGGGATAACATAGTACTAGCGTGAATGGGTGAAAATGGTCAGTGTAAAAAAGAACTGCAGATGCTGCTGCAATTGAAGGTAGAGACAAAATGCTGGAGTAACTCAGTGGGACAGGCAGCATCTCTGGAGAGAAGGAATGGGCGACGTTTCGGGTCGAGACCCTGCTTCACTCTGATGTCGGGGGAGGAGGTGGGACAGAGATAGATTGTAGTTGGAGACGGTAAGACTGGTGGGAGATCTGGGAAGGGGGAAGGGATGGAGAGAGAGAGAGAAAGCAAATGCTATTGGAGGTTAGAGAAGTCAATGTTCATACCGCTGGGCTGTAAACGACTTTTCTAAAGGTGTAAAGAAGATAGATGGCCATGCGGGGGAGTCCAAGAGGAGGAGACAGGAGAACTTCACCACTAATTTCCATCCGGCATTCAAATACACCTGGACCAAGTCTGACATCTCCCTACCATTGCTGGATCTCATTGTCTCCATGACAGGAAACAGACTATTGACCGACATCTACTACAAACCTACTGACTCCCATAGCTATCTTGACTACACTTCTTCCCACCCTGCTTCCTGTAAAGACTCTATCCCCAACTCCCAATTCCTCCATCTGCACCCAGGATGAGGCGTTCCATACCAGGGCATCGGAGATGTCCTCATTCTTTAGGAAATGGGGTTTCCCTCTTCTATTATAGATGAGGCTCTCACTAGGGTCTCCTCGATATCACGCAGCTCCGCTCTTGCTCCTCCTCCCCTCATTCATAACAAGGACAGTCCCCCTTGTCCTCACCTTCCACCCCATCAGCCATCGCATACGGCCCATAATCCTCCAACATTCGCCACCTCCAACAGGATCCCACTACTGGCCACATCTTCCCATTTCCACCCCTTTCTGCTTTCCGCAGAGACCGTTCCCTCCATAACTCCCTGGTCAACTCGTCTCTTCCCACCCAAACCACCCCCTCCCCAGGTACTTTCCCCTGCAACCGCAGGAGATGCCACACCTGTCCCTTTACCTCCCCCCTCGACTCCATCCAAGGACCCAAACAGTCTTTCCAGGTGAGGCAGAGGTTCACTTGCACCTCCTCCAACCTCATCTACTGTATCCGCTGTTCCAGGTGTCAACTTATCTACATCGGCGAGCCCAAGCGCAGGCTCGGCGATTGTTTCGCTGAACACCTCCGCTCAGTCCGTCTTAACTTACCTGATCTCCCGGTGGTTCAGCACTTCAACACCCCCTCCCATTCCCAATCTGACCTTTCTGTCCTGGGCCTCCTCCACTGTCAGAGTGAGGCCCAGCGCAAATTGGAGGAGCAGCACCTCATCTTTCGCTTGGGCAGCTTACACCCCAGTGGTATGAACATTGACTTCTCTAACTTCAAATAGCCCTTGCTTTCCCTCTCTCTCCATCCCCTTCCCCTTCCCAGTTCTCCCACCAGTCTTACTGTCTCCGACTGCATTCTATCTCTGTCCCGCCCACTCCCCTGACATCAGTCTAAAGAAGGGTCTCGACCCGAAACGTCATCCATTCCTTCTCTCCAGAGATGCTGCCTGTCCCGCTGAGTTACTCCAGCATTTTGTGTCTACCTTGAATAATGGTCAGTGTGGACTCGATGGGCTGAAGGGCCTGTTTCTATGATGTTTCTTTTAGTTTACTTCTAGTTTAGAGATACGTCTTTGGAGTGTGGGAGGAAACCGGAGCACCCGGAGAAAACCCAGGTGGTCACGGGGAGAACATGCAAACTCCGCAGAGACAGCACCCATAGTCAGGATGGAACGCGGGTGCGTGGCGCTGTGAGGCAGCAGCTCTACCGCTGTGCCACCGCGCTGGCCCCTGGTCATTGCCTCTGCTGCATCGCTCCAATGAAGCAGAAGTGGGAGCTGACAGGCGGGGAGTAAATCAGATTAATGGTAGGAGAGAGGTGTAGACAAACGCCAGTGAACCACAATAGCCGCAACGTTAGGAGCCAGAGGGTCAAGGTGCGATCAGAGATACAAAGCTGCCGACCGGTGGAATGACTAAAATATTCTGGCAGCATCCAGGCCGACCAATTACAATTATTGATGGGCTGGAAATGATAGTGAAATAATTGCCATGGCAACGGGTGTTAGTTCAGTTTAGTTTACTGCCACGTGTACCGAGGTACAAAGCTTTTGTTGCGTGCTAACCAGTCAGCGGAAAGACAATACATGATTACAATCGAGCCGTCCACAGTGTACAGATACATGACAAGGGAATAACGTTTAGTGCAAGGTAAAGCCAGCAAAGTCTGATCAAAGATAGTCCGAGGGCCACCAATTATGTAGATAGTAGTTCAGCGCTGCTCTCTGGTTGTGGTAGGATGATTCAGTTGCCTGATAACAGCCGGGAAGAAACTGTCCCTGAATCTGGAGGTGTGCGTTACTCCATTTGTGTTTGTTTTTTGAGGACTGGAAGTTAATACAGGAGGTTTTAATGCATGAATGGAGATGGTGTACCTGGTCACTCAGTGCAGACGAGGGCCATTTGGCCCATCTTACCCATGCTGACCATCAGGTACTCATCTATACTCATCCCACTTACCAGCAGTCGCAGCGTCATAGAACACGGAAACAGGACCTTCAGCCCATCGTGTCCATGCTGACCCCATCTACACTATTCCCACCTGCCCGTGTTTGGCCCATATCCCTCTAAACCTGTCCTACCCATGTACCTGTCCACATATTCATTAGATGTTGTACACAGAAAGTGATAGGTGCATGGAACCAGCTGCCAGAAGAGGTAGTTGAGGCAGATACCATAACAACATTTAAAAGACATTTGGACAGGTACATGGATGGGAACAGTTTAGAGAGCTGTGGACCAAACGCAGCCAAAGGGGACTCTGTAATTCGACTTTAACGGAATCTTGCATGGAACGTTATTCCCTTTATCAATAGACAATAGACAATAGGTGCAGGAGCAGGCCATTTGGTCCTTCGAGCCAGCACCGCCATTCAATGTGATCATGGCTGATCATCCACAATCAGTACCCCGTTCCTGCCTTCTCCCCATATCCCCTGACTCCACTATCTTTAAGAGCCCTATCTAGCTCTCTCTTGAAATTATCCAGAGAACCGGCCTCTACTGAGGCAGAGAATTCCGCAGACTCACAACTTTCTGTGTGAAAAAGTGTTTTCTCATCTCCGTTCTAAATGGCTTACTCCTTATTCTTCAACTGTGGCCCCAGGTTCTGGACTCCCCCAACATCCTGTATCTGTACACTGTGGATGGCTCGATTGTAATTATATATGGTCATTTCCTTTACTATATAGCATGCAAACAATATCTTTTCACGTTACACATGTCAACAATAAACTAAACATTTATTATTAACTATTTAACTTTTATTTATCAAATTAAACATTTTGGCCAGCATGGAAGAGTTGGGCCGAAGGGCCTGTTTCTGTGCAATATGATCTATGACTATGAGACTAATGTAGGATAATAGAAATGGATGTTTATAGAGTATAGATTGGCAGAGACAGGCCATTCGGCCCACCTTGTCTATCCTGACCAAGTTGGCATACTGGGCTAGTCTCTCCTGCCTGCATTTGGCCCATAACCCTCTAACCCTTTCCCATCCATATATCTGTCCAAATGTGTTTTAAAAGTCGTAATTGCATCCACTTCAAGAGCTTCCTCTGGCAGCTCGTTCCAGATACAGACTACCCTCTGAGTGACATAGTTGCCCTCCTCAAATGCCCCTTCAATCTCAGGCGGTTTCCCTGCAACCACAGGAGATGTAACACCTCTTCCCTATAACACTTCCCTCATCTCCGTCCTGGTACCCCAGTGGTCCTTCCAGGTGAGACAGAGGTTCACGTGCACCCCCTCTAATCTCAGTGACTGCTTCCGGGACTTTGTGTTGAGAGTAAACGGGCCAAAGTGTGGAGTTTGGTACATCAATCTTCTTCTTGCGTATGGCGTGCACAGCCTAAATTTGTAGGACAACTTGTTCTATTTGATCTTATTTGATTGGGTTGATTGCATTCATCGAAACAGGGCAGACCATGTGAAGGTTGCAATCTCCTACCCCATGTGCATCAGTGATTATAAATGTAAAGGGAAGATAAGGGCCAGCAGAACAGATTTCTTCCTCCTGAGCTGTGATCTTCTGCTACAAGGAAGCAGCTGCCAAACATTCCCTGGCTGTCGCAAGGCACAGCTACACAAACAGAAAACCTGCTGCAGTTTGTAGCTTCAATCCTTTATGGAAAGAAACACAGGAAGGTTGGAGGGTGACAAATGTTGTGCCTCTTTTCAAGAAGGGTGGCAAGGAAAATACTGGGAACTATAGGCCGGTGAGCTTAACATCTGTAGTTGGAAGGTTACGAGAGAGTATTCTGAGTGATAGTATATACAGGCATTTGGATGGGCAAGGGCTGATTCGGGACAGTCAGCATGGTTTTGTACGTGGGAGGTCGTGTCTCACAAACCTGATTGAGTTTTTTGAAGTTGTGACCAAAAAGGTCGATGGGGGCAGAGTTGTAGATACGATGTATGATACAATACGATAAAACGTCATTTGTCCCAGGAGGGAAATTGATCTGCCAACAGCCATAAAACACAAGGTAGATGAAACATGAAATTAAATTGACGAGTGGCAAGGATTGGGGATGTGCAAAGATTGAGTCAGTCTACCCCACGAGGAGTTGTACAGTTTGATGGCCAGGGGGAAGAAGGATCTCCTGTGGCGTTCAGTGCTGCATCTTGGTGGGACCAGTCTGTTGCTGAAGGTGCTCCTCAGGTTGGCCAGTGTGTCATGGAGGGGGTGAGCTGTATTGTCCAAGATGCTCCACAGTTTGAGGAGCATCCTCCCCTCCAAGACCACCTCCAGTGAATCCAACCGCACTCCCAGGACGGAGCCAGCCTTCCTGATGAGTTTGTTAATTCTGTTGGAGTTCACTATCTTCGCCCTGCTGCCCCAGCACACGATAGTGAAGAAGATGGCACTGGCCACCACCGATCGATAGAACATCTGCAACATCTTACCGCAGACGTTGATAGAGCGGAGCCTCCTCAGAAAGTACAGATAGTTCTGTCCCTTCTTATACAGTGCCTCAGCATTCCTGGACCAGTCCAGTTTACAATCCAAGTAAACTCCAAGGTACTTGTACTGCTTGGTAAACTGCACATCCACACTCTTGATGGAGACGGGACTGGGATATTCCTCTCTTCCTAAAGACCACCACTAACTCCTTAGAGTTGTCGGTGTTGAGCTGCAGGTGATTCAGAACACACCACTCAACAAAGTCGCTGACTACACCTCTGTATTCAGCTTCCCTCCCCCTCACTGATGCAGCCTCACAGATGTTGTATATATTCGACAAGGTTCTGCATGGTCAGCTGCTCTGGAAGGTTAGATCGCAAGGGGAGATAGCTGAATGGATAGAAAATTGGTTCCATGGAAGGAAGCAGATGATGGAAGGTTGCTTCTCGGACTGGAGGCCTGTGACTAGTGGTGTGCCTCAGGGTTCGGTGCTGGGCCCGTTACCTTTTTGTCATCTACATCAATGATTTGGATGAGAACATACAGGGCAAGATTAGCAAGTTTGCTGATGATACAAAAGTGAGTGGTTTTGCAGATAGTGAAGATGGTTGTGAACGATTGCAGCAGGATCTGGATCGATTGGCCAGGTGGGCGGAGGAATGGTTGATGGAATTTAATACAGAGAAGTGTGAGGTGCTGCATTTTGGGAAGTCTAACATAGGCAGGACCTACACTGTAAATAGATTAAAAAAGCAGGAGTAACTCAGCGGGACAGGCAACATCTCTGGAGAGAAGGAATGCGTGACATTTCAGGTCGAGTCCCTTCTTCAGACTTACACAGTGAATGGTTCTAGAATTACAGATACATAGTTCATTGTAAGTGGCATCACAGGTAGATAGGGTGGTCAACGAGGCTTTTGCCACATTGTCCATCAGTCAGAGAATTGGGTATTGAAGCATTGAAGTTGAGAGGCCATGTTGTAGTTGTATAAGACGTTGGCGAGGCCGCATTTAGAATATTGTGTTCAGTTTCGGGCACCATGTTATAAGAAAAATATTGTCAAGCTGGAAAGGGTACAGAGGAGATTTGCGAGGATGTTGCCAGGACTCGAGGGTGTGAGCTGTAGGGAGAGGTTGAGTAGGCTAGGTCTCTATTCCTTGGAGCGCAGGATGATGAGGGGAGATCTTATGGAGGTGTGCAAAATCATGAGAGGAATAGATCAAGTAGATGCACAGAGTCTATTGTCCAGAGTAGCAGAATCGAGGACCAGAGGACATTGGTTCAAGGTGAGGGGCGATAGATTTCACTAAAGAGAGTAACTTTTCCCTACAGAGGGTGGTGGGTGTATAGAATGAGCTGCCGGAGGAGGTAGTTGAGGCAGGGACTATCGCCACATTTAGCAGGGACTATCGCAATGTTTAAGACACATTTAGCCAGGTACATGGATAGGACAGGTTTAGAGAGATATGGGCCAAACGCGGGCAGGTGGGACTAGTGTAGATGGGACATGTTGGCCGGTGTGGCAAGTTGAACTGAAGTGCCTGTTCCAACACTCTGTGACTATGACTCTTTGACCTACTGAGTTACTCCAGCACTTTGTGTCTTTTCTTTTATAATTAAAATACATTTGGATAAGTGCATGAACAGGTAATGTTGAAATGGATATGGGCCAGACATGGGTAGATGGGACTGGTGTAGACAGGGCATGTTGGTCGGTCTGCATGTGTTGGGCCGAAGGGCCTGTTTCCACACTGTCTGATGCTGTGACTCGACTCCTGGGTACGTGAGCATAAAGATGAAGCATTTGAAGCAGAATTGTGCCTGGGGTTGAGTCACAGAGTCCCAGTTTATAATTGGCATTTTCATGTCAGGTCATTTGTAATGTGGATGTAATGGATGTGAGGTCCAGAGCAGGAACGAGGGATCTCAAACCGACTGGAATAAGCCAAGCAAGATTGTGTTACCCAGAAATAGTACACATCAGATGATGCACGATCGTGAGAGAACGAGAGCCTCTCTACATGGGGAGGTTGTGGGGAAAAGATGGAGGTTTAGTTTAGAGATACAGTGTGGAAACAGGCCTTTCGGCCCAACGAGTCCATGCTAACCAGCAATCACCCTGCACACTAGCACTATCCTGTACATGGAGGACAACTTACAACTTTTCCAAATTAGTCTCCAAACCTGTACGTCCTTGGAGTGTGGATGGAAACCGGAGCACCCGGACAAAACCCACACGGTCATAGGGAGAACGTGCAAACTCCGTACAGACAGCCCCCCTGGTTAGGATGGAACCCGGATCTCTGGCGCTGTGAGGCAGATGGACTTACCTGTTCAGGTGCTCAGGACACAGAGAGGTTTTCACACGTCGTACAGGGGAAATGTGTGTGTGTGTGTGTGTGTGTGTGTGTGTTAATGTGTGTGTGTGTGTGTGTGTGTGTGTGTGTGTGTGTGTGTGTGTGTGTGTGTGTGTGTGTGTGTGTGTGTGTGTGTGTGTGTGTGTGTGTGTGTGTGTGTGTGTGTGTGTGTGTGTGTGTGTGAGCAGGAGGTGTGTAAAGCAGGGAGGAGAGGGTTAAGAGTATTTATAGGCAATGTGCCATGGAAGTGGCAGAGAGGCCCGGCAGATGATGCACAGAGAACAGACGGCCAAACAGCGCCGAAAGTCCATTTGGTCAGAAAATAGGAGTCTGTTCACTAGAGGGGCGGGGGGGGGGGTGGTGTAAGTGCAGCAACCTTTCCCATGCAGCCAAGGCAATTTCCTCTCAGAAAAATGACAATTGGTAGGAAGTTTGCAAATGAATTGGATGCATGAAATGACTGACAGACACTCAGTGCAGTGTGGTCACCGGCAGAACCCACAGGAAATTACTCCAGTGCTTCCTCTGGCCACCAGTGATGGTGACGTAACCGCAACATGAATAGACCTGTTCCCTGCTGTGAGTTGTGATGGTCAGGGATGCACAGTAGACTGTGAGGAAGGAGATGGCTCCAGAATTAGCCAAAGGCCTGTGTGTAATGTGTTGAAACATCTATTGATTCCCCCTCAGTATAACTGGCGGTAGAGTCGCTGCCATACAGCGCCAGAGTCCTGGGTTCGATCCTGACTACGGATGCTGTCTGTGCTGAGTTTGCACGTTCTCCCTGTGACCACGTGGGTTTTCTTCGGCTGCTCCGGCTTCCTCCCACACCCCAAAGACGTACAGGTTTGTAAGTTAATTGGCCCCTCGTGTGTAGGGAGTGGATGTGAAGAGGGATAACATAGAACTAGTGAACGGGTGATTGATGGTGGGCATGGACTCAGTGGGCCGAAGGGCCTGTTTCTGTGCTGTATCTATCTGCCAATTAATGAATCAATGCCGTCGCCTGGCTAAGAGGATGGGTGTCAGAAAGGGAGTTGAAGTGATTCACCAGGAGGTGACCTGAGCTGGTGGGCTTGAGTTACAGGGAGAGAGAGACGTTGGATAGGCTGGGACTACGTGGCTGAGCCCATTAAGGTGCACGAGGTGTTGTGAGAAGTCGAGGTTGCAACTTACTCATCATCTATTTCACCTGTTGTAAATTCAAGGTTTTTATTTGTGGATTGGGCATGGTGAGATAAGATTACATTTTGTGTATTGTAATTTAATGTGACATTGATTACCTTTATTACACAGTTAATTATTCATATCTGCCCCATTACATTCTCCGCACTACAGTACATAATATTGCCCATTATGTTGAACATTATATCCTGATTACCGTTCTATGGTTTATCACTTTCCGGCACTTCATGAACCAAACTACATCAGTATATTGAAGGTAGGCACAAAGTGCTTGAGTCATCACTCAGCGGGACAGGCAGCATCTCTGGAGAGAAGGAATTGGTGATGTTTCGGGTTGAGACCCTTCTTCAGACTTCTCCAACTGCATCAGTATATTGTTCTGACGTGAGGTGGATGAGGATGTCGGGCATGGGGCATAGTTTAATTCCTCAGCCGATCGTACGCTTTCCCTGTGACCCGCGTGGGTTTTCACCAAAATCTCCGGTTTCCTCCCACACTCCAAAGACGTGCAGGTTTAGAAACATAGAAACATAGAAAATAGGTGCAGGAGTAGGCCATTCGGTCCTTCGAGCCTGCACCACCATTCAATATGATCATGGCTGATCATCCAACTCAGCATCCTGTACCTGCCTTCTCTCCATACCCCCTGATCCCTTTAGCCACAAGGGCCACATCTAACTCCCTCTTAATTATAGCCAATGAACCAGCCTCAATGACGGGAAAGACTTGGTTTATACTCTCTAGAATTTAGGAGATTGAGAGGGGATCTTATAGAAACTTACAAAATTCTTAAGGTGTTGGACAGGCTAGATGCAGGAAGATTGCTCCCGATGTTGGGGAAGTCCAGGACAAGGGGTCACAGCTTAAGGATAAGGGGGAAATCCTTTAAAACCGAGATGAGAAGAACTTTTTTCACACAGAGAGTGGTGAATCTCTGGAACTCCCTGCCACAGAGGGTAGTCGAGGCCAGTTCATTGGCTATATTTAAGAGGGAGTTAGATGTGGCCCTTGTGGCTAAGGGGATCAGAGGGTATGGAGAGAAGGCAGGTACAGGATACTGAGTTGGATGATCAGCCATGATCATATTGAATGGCGGTGCAGGCTCGAAGGGCCGAATGGCCTACTCCTGCACCTAATTTCTATGTTTCTATGTTTCTATGCGTCACTACATGTGTCATTTCATGCGCCACCCCCTGTCACCCCGCGACAACCTCTTTTCAGGCTGTCGCCGAAAATGTCGCCCAAGTGGGACAGACCCTTAACATTATCCTACACACACACACTGAGCCTTGCGGTACCCCACTAGTCACTGCCTGCCATTGTGAAAAGGACCCATTTACTCCTACTCTTTGCTTCCTGTTTGCCAGCCAGTTCTCTATCCACATCAATACTGAACCCCCAATGCCGTATGCTTTAAGTTTGTAAACTAATCTCTTGTCGACCTTGTGGGACCTTGTCGAAAGCCTTCTGGAAGTCCAGGTACACCACATCCACTGGTTCTCCCCTATCTACGCTACTAGTTACATCCTCGAAAAATTCTATAAGATTCGTCAGACATGATTTACCTTTTCAGTGTCCAATGATTTCACCACTTTCCAAATGTGCTGCTATCCCATCTTTAATAACTGACTCTAGCAGTTTCCCCACTACCGATGTTAGACTAACTGGTCTGTAATTCCCCGTTTTCTCTCTCCCTCCCTTCTTAAAAAGTGGGGTTACGTTTGCTACCCGCCAATCCTCAGGAACTACTCCAGAATCTAAGGAGTTTTGAAAGATTATTACTAATGCATCCACTATTTCTGGAGCTACTTCCTTAAGTACTCTGGGATGCAGCCTATCTGGCCCTGGGGATTTATCGGCCTTTAATCCATTTAATTTACCCAACACCACTTCCCGGCTAACCTGGATTTCACTCAATTCCTCCAACTCCTTTGACCCGCGGTCCCCTGCTATTTCCGGCAGATTATTTATGTCTTCCTTAGTGAAGACGGAACCAAAGTAGTTATTCAATTGGTCCGCCATATCCTTGTTCCCCATGATCAACTCATCTGTTTCTGACTGCAAGGGACCTACATTTGTTTTAACTAATCTCTTTCTTTTCACATATCTATAAAAACTTTTGCAGTCAGTTTTTATGTTCCCTGCCAGTTTTCTTTCATAATCTATTTTTCCTTTCCTAATTAAGCCCTTTGTCCTCCTCTGCTGGTCTCTGAATTTCTCCCAGTCCTCCGGTATGCTGCTTTTTCTGGCTAATTTGTACGCATCATCCTTCGCTTTGATACTATCCCTGATTTCCCTTGTTATCCACGGATGCACTACCTTCCCTGATTTATTCTTTTGCCAAACTGAGATGAACAATTTTTGTAGTTCATCCATGCAGTCTTTAAATGTCTTCCATTGCATATCCAATGTCTTCCATTGCATGTAGTGATGCATGTAGTGATGCATGTAGCGACACATGTAGTGACGCATGTAGTGATGCATGTAGTGATGCATGTAGTGACACATGTAGTGACGCATGTAGTGATGCATGTAGTGATGCATGTAGTGACACATGTAGTGATGCATGTAGTGATGCATGTAGTGACACATGTAGTGATGCATGTAGTGATGCATGTAGTGACACATGTAGTGATTCATGTAGTGACGCATGTAGTGACACATGTAGTTACGCATGTAGTGACACATGTAGTGACACATGTAGTGATGCATGTAGTGATGCATGTAGTGACACATGTAGTGACGCATGTAGTGATGCATGTAGTGATGCATGTAGTGATGCATGTAGTGACGCATGTAGTGACGCATGTAGTGACGCATGTAGTGACGCATGTAGTGACACATGTAGTGACACATGTAGTGAGGCATGTAGTGACACATGTAGTGACGCATGTAGTGACACATGTAGTGACACATGCAGTGACACACGGTGTCTCCCTGTCGCCCCTGGATTTTTTAATGTTCAAAATCTTCAGGCGACATCTAGGTGTGTCATCGTGTCGTGCGCCCTGTCACACGCTGCCGTACTCTGTCCTGCGGGTGACGCCCGGTGACGCGGGTATATAAAGCGCCGACTTATCCATTAAAACGTTATTGATCCTTAGATGTATTGTAGATAAATTCATTTCCAATGTGATCATTATACTTCGGTGTAACCTTCTTGTGTTGTGAAGGCGGGTGACGCGGAGTGTCGTAGCTTGACGTGACGGTGATGCGGAGTGTCGTAGCTTGACGTGACCGTGACACACAGAGCGTCGTACAACTTGACTGTTTTTAGGGCGTCAGTCAGTGACGTTCGCAGTCGCTGAAGAAATCGCAACGTGGAACAGGCAATTTAGTGTGTGGGGATCACTGGTCAGTGTGGACTCGCTGGGCCGAAGGGCCTGTTTCTGTGCTGTATCTCTACACTAAAACTAAAGTAGATGGATGACGTCAGAAGCATGGTCCCAGTGACGTGAGTCTCTCGCAGCTGATGGGACCAGTGTAGCAACAGCCCTACACCCTCTGTACAAATTAGTGTCAAGTCACACTGCAGCTTTTACACCATCACACTCATCCCAGCTATGTGTTACTCCACAAAAGCAGGCAGTGCTGGAAAACCTCAGCGGGTCAGACCGCATCTGTGAGAAAAGGGACAGCATAAATGCTTCAGCTAAAAGAGCAACAGAGTCATACAGCAGGGAAACAGACCCTTCGGCCCAACTTGTCCATGCCGACCAACATGCCCCATCTACACGAGTCCCACCAGCCTGCGTTTGGCCCATTTCCCTCTGAATCTAAACTCTCCATTTACCTGTCCAAGTGTCTTTAAAATGTTGTGATAGTCTCTGCCTCAACTACCTCCTCTGGCAGCTCGTTCCATACACCCATCACCCTCTGTGTGAAAAAGTTACCCCACAGGTTCCTATTAAATCTTTCCCCATCACCTTATCAATAATTTTATTGGTCACATACACCCGAAGGTGCAGTGAAATGAATTTACCAGCAGCGATACACTTAAAAAGAACACACAATAAGATTCAACACAAACATCCACCACAGCATTCTTCACTGTGGTGGAAGGCACAAAGTTCCGTCAGTCCTCCTCCTTGTTCACCCGTGGTCGGGGCCATAAACCTCCGCAGTTGCCGCTACGGACGGCCGGATGTATAGGCAGCTCTCGTCGGGACGGTCAAACACACCACGTGGCTTGGACGTCCCGAATCGGCACTTTCTTACCGGAGACCACGGCTTCAGGATGTTATAGGCTGCAGGCCGGCGATCGGAGCTCTTCTCTGGCTATCCCCGGCGAGGGATCCCAGGCTCCGGCTGGTAAGTCCACGCTGCACCCGCGGCTAGAAGCTCCACAGACCGCGGCTTCAGGGTGTAACTCTGCGCGGGCCAGCGATCAGAGCACTCCCTTCTGGCGACCCAGGCAAGGGCTCACCCGCTCCGCGATGAAAAGTCCACACTGCGCCCGCTGCTGAAACTCCAGGCCCGACTCCGGGAAAGGCCGCACCAATCCATGGTGTTAGGCCGCGAGGGAGGCGACATGGAAAAAGTCGTCTCTCCGTGGAGGAGGCGACCAAAAGCGGTTCCCCCCTTACCCCCCCCCCCCCTCACCACCCCCCACACAAGACACACTGAGAGGCATTAAAACAAACATTTGGACACTAAAAAAGTCGAATAAACGAGCACACTGCTGGCGGGGCAGCCGACTGGCAGCGCCCCCACTGACCAATGTCTTCTGCATTTTATGGGGATGCATCACAGCACGGTTTGGGAACAGCTCCATCCAAGACCGCAAGAAATCGCAGTGAATTGTGGACACAGCCCAGACCATCACACAAATTAGCCTCCATTCCATTGACTCCATCTACACCTCACGATGTTTTGGCTAGGACAGCAACATAATCAAGGACCAGTCGCACCCTGGCCACTCCCTCTTTTCCCCTCTCCCATCAGGCAAAATGTACAGAAGTTTGAAAACGCACACCTCCAGATTCAGGGCAAGTTTCTTGTCAGGCAACTGAACCATCCTACCACAACTAGAGAGCAGCGCTGAACTACTATCTGCTTCATTGGTGACCCTCAGACCATCTTTGATCGGACTTTACTGGCTTTACCTTGCACTAAACGTTATTCCCTTATCATGTATCTGTAAACTGTAATAGGCTCGATTGTAATCATGTATTGTCTTTCTGATGACTGGTTAGCAGCTTTTCACTGTACCTCGGTACACGTGACAATAAGCTAAACTGAACCGAATGTGTAAGAATGAACTGCAGATCCTGGCTTAAACTGAAGATAGACACAAAAAGCTGGAGTAACTCAGCGGGACATGCAGCGTCTCTGGTGAGAAGGAATGGGTGACGTTTCGGGTCGAGACCCTTCCTCGGACTGAAACCTGTTGTTGATTCCCCTACTCTGGGTAGGTCTGTGTGCATTAACATGACTTTAACTGACCAATACAATGGGTGGGTGGGTGGGAGGTGAAATCGATGAACATGATGAAGGAGGGCGCCTCCACAGAAGGTAGCGACCAGCACGGCTACAGAATATTATGATTATATGTGGATGAAACACATAAAACCACAATGGTGTGAAGAAGCAGATCATTGCCCCGGGAAAACCAACATTGACATTTGTATGAAGTAACGGTTCAGGCAAGATAATGGGCAGCTATGAAGAGAGATCAGGAGTTGCCCTGGGGTGAGGCTGTCTGTATAAGATGCACTCGCAGAGCAGTGATGGAGAGTGAGAACCAGGGACAAATCTGGTGCGGGGAGGATTCAAAAGGCTTGTTGTTTATTATCTAAAATCTGCTGTGAAAGGAATATAAAATGGCTCATCATGTGCTGCTGAGTTACTGCACAATTGGAAGAAAGGGATCAAGGAATCTATAATTAAAAATAGAGATAAATAATTTGAAGCAGCTTCTTCCAGTTCTATCAGATCGAGTACGGCAAAGCAGTTTACTGCTGCCCTGTGATCAAAGTGTGTTTGTGGCGGCTTTCTGCCTGACAGTCTCCCTGGAAGTCAAGAGTGTTTTATCGTCACGTGTCCCAGACATCCTTACTTGCTGCAGCACAGCAGAATATCTAAACATGGTGCACTGTAAACAGCAGAGATTTCCACAGGTTTCAATGAATAATTCCAAATGAGACTAGATTCTGGAAGTTGATGCAAATCCAAAAATCAGAAACAGCCACACGTCAGGATTATTGTATACACGGCATTTCCCTATGTTGAATGGCGGTGCTGGCCTGATGGGCTGAATGGCCTACTCCTGCACCTATTGTCTATTGTCTATTATTCATTTTCTCAAATTGGTTGCTAGGCTGCAGGGTTAAGTTATCAGGCCAAGGAGCTGCATGAATGGAAATGGGCCCTTCGGCCCACCTTGTCCATGCCGACCCATTTGCCTGCATTTGGCCCATGGCCCTCCAAACCCTTCCTGAACATATGCAGTAAAAAGGTACTGCAGTTGCTAGTTTATACCAAAGATGGACACAAAATGATGGTGTAACTCAGCAGGCCAGGCAGCAATTCTAGAGAACAGATAGTTAACATTGAAAAAGAGTTCAACCCGAAGGGCCTGTTGCTGTACTGTTGTGTTGTGTTGTGTTGTGTTGTGTTGTGTTGTGTTGTGTTGTGTTGTGTTGTGTTGGTCTGTGTTGTGTTGTGTTGTGTTGTGTTGTGTTGTGTTGTGTTGTGTTGTGTTGTGTTGTGTTGTGTTGTGTTGGTCTGTGTTGTGTTGTGTTGTGTTGTGTTGTGTTGTGTTGTGTTGTTTTGTTTTGTTCTGTGTTGTGTTGTGTTGTGTTGTTCTGTGTTGTGTTGTGTTGTGTTGTGTTGTGTTGTTCTGTATTGTGTTGTGTTGTGTTGGTCTGTGTTGTGTTGTTCTGTGTTGTGTTGTGTTGTGTTGGTCTGTGTTGTGTTGGTCTGTGTTGTGTTGTGTTGTGTTGTGTTGTTCTGTGTTGTGTTGTGTTGTTCTGTGTTGTGTTGTGTTGTTCTGTGTTGTGTTGTGTTTTTCTGTGTTGTGTTGTTCTGTGTTGTGTTGTGTTGTGTTGTTCTGTGTTGTGTTGTGTTGTGTTCTGTGTTGTGTTGTGTTGTGTTGTGTTGTGTTGTGTTGTGTTGTGTTGTGTTGTGTTGTGTTGTTCTGTGTTGTGTTGTGTTGTGTTGGTCTGTGTTGTGTTGTTCTGTGTTGTGTTGTGTTGTGTTGTGTTGTGTTCTTCTGTTCTGTGTTGTGTTGTGTTGTTCTGTGTTGTGTTGTGTTGTTCTGTGTTGTGTTGTGTTGTTCTGTGTTGTGTTGTGTTGTTCTGTGTTGTGTTGTGTTGTTCTGTGTTGTTCTGTGTTGTGTTGTGTTGTGTTGTGTTGTTCTGTGTTGTGTTGTGTTGTGTTGTGTTGTGTTGTGTTGGATGGTGTTTATTGTGTTTTCCAATGTTTATGTAAGTCATGATTTAAAGTTGATAAAAATCAAAGGAAAGAATCACTGGCACGGTGGTGCAGCGGTAGAGTTGGTGCCGCACAGAGCCAGAGACCTGGCTTTGATCCTGACTATGGATGCTGTCTGTATGGAGTTTGTCCGTTCTCCCTGTGACCGCGTGGGGATTCTCCGGGTGCTCCGGTTTCCTCCCACACTTCAAAGACGTGCAGTTTTGAGGATTAATTGGCTTGGTATAATTTTAAATTGTCCCCAGTATGTGGGTTGGTGTTAGTGCGTGCGGGTCGCTGGTCGGCACGGACTCGGAGGGCCGAAGGGACGGTTTCCACACTGTATTTCTAAACTGAACTACTAACATTAACATGGAGGCAGGGGCCACTGAGAAAGAATTGTGGATGAGGCGTGAAGTTGCCAGAGGGATGAAGCAGAGAGGGATCGTGGTGAAGGAAGGCTGCTCTTCTCCAGCCAGTGTTGGAGCTGTCAGGCTTGTGAAGGGTTGATCAGAGGCTGATAGAAACGTGACAACACGAGGTGTGAGGGATTGCATGAATAATGGTGAACTGTAAGCAGTGGCAATGATGAAACAATCATTGCTTGGAAGGTAACGTACTCCTAAAGTTAACATGACCAGTGAAAATGATGTGTTGACAGATGATATAAACGCCAGGCTGTCTAATCAAGGAGCTTCTCATAACTCCGCACAGTAAATTAGACTTGCAACAAACTCACATGAGTTCATTGTTTGAGAGTTTCTGGAAACGGGCTCCACATCTTGAAGTAGATGCACTGTGTTTGGGTCCGAAGGAATAATCCAGTGGGTATGACAGCACATGAAACATTTCTGGGCACCATGTTAGAGGAAAGATCCCCATAACCTCCACGCCCACACTAATCAACAATCTATCTATCTCTGCCTTAAATATATCCACCGACTTGGCCTCCACTGCCGTCTGTGGCAAAGAATTCCACAGATTCACCACCCTCTGACCAAAGAAATTCCTCCTCATCTCCTTCCTAAAGGAACGTCCTTTAATTCTGAGGCTGTGACCTCCAGTCCTAGACTCTCCCAATAGTGGAAACATCCTCTCCACATCCACTCTATCCAGGCCTTTCACTATTCTGTAAGTTTCAATGAGGTCCCCCCTCATTCTTCTAAACTCCAGCGAGTACAGGCCCAGTGCCGACAAACGCTGAGGGGGTAACTTTTTCACACAGAGGGTGGTGGTTGTATGGAACAAGCTGCCAGAGGAGGTAGTAGAGACTGGGACTATTCCAACATTTAAGAAACAGTTTGACAGGTACATGGATAGGACAGATTTGGAGGGATATGGGCCAAACGTGGGCAGGTGGGTCTAGTGTAGATGGGACATGTTGTTCGGTGTGGGCAAGTTGGGCCGAAGGGCCTGTTTCCACACTGTATCACTCTATGACTGCAGGGCCAAACATAAATACAAGCTCTATTGCGAGATTGATGCACTCACACACTGTCATCTGATTGGGCTATAAAACTGCAGATAAACACAAAGTGCTGGAGTTAATATTTGTTGCTGCAGGTTTTAAATGTTCACATCCTAGGAAGCAAATGACATTTCATTGTGCGAGGAGAAGCAAAATTACCTAAAGGAAGGAGAAACGAAAATGAGAAAACGAGATTAATCCATAAATGGAACGGAGCAAACTGGAATGCAGTAACTCAGCAAGAATGTTGAAACCGCCTGGATCACCCATATTGAAGCAACGACCAAGGAAACACATCTTTCAAACAAATTCTTAAGGGGTTGGACAGGCTAGATGCAGGAAGATTATTCCCGATGTTGGGGAAGTCCAGAACTAGCGGTCACAGTTTAAGGATAAAGGGGAAGTCTTTTAGGACCGAGATGAGAAAATCATTTTTTACACAGAGAGTGGTGAATCTGTGGAATTCTCTGCCACAGAAGGTAGTTGAGGCCAGTTCATTGGCTATATTTAAGAGGGAGTTAGATGTGGCCCTTGTGGCTAAAGGGATCAGGGGGTATGGAGAGAAGGCAGGGATGGGATGCTGAGTTGGATGATCAGCCATGATCATGTCGAATGGCGGTGCAGGCTCGAAGGGCCGAATGGCCTACTCCTGCACCTATTTTCTATGTTTCTATGTTTCTATGTTTCAATGCCTCCACTTCCTTGGAAGGCCGAGGAAGTTCAGCAATTCCCAGACAACTGCTCCATCCAGGACCACAAGAAAATGCAGAGAGTTGTGGCCAGCAGCCCAGACCATCACACAAACCAACCTCCCTTCCACAACCACCTCACGCTGCCTCGGCAAGGCCAGCAGCCCAGACCATCACACACAAACCAACCTCCCTTCCACTGATTCCATCTACATTTCACGCTTCCAGGGCAAGGCCAGCAGCATAATCAAGGACCAGTCTCCCCCTTATCACTCCCTCTTCTCCCCTCTCTGGGTGTGAGCTATAGGGAGAGGTTGAGAAGGCTGGGTCTCTATTCCATGGAGTGTAGGAGGATGAGGGGAGATCTGATGGAGGTTTAAAAAATCAAGAGAGGAATAGATCGGGTAGATGCACAGAATCTTTTAACCAGAGTAGAGGAATCAAGGACCAGAGGACATAGGTTCAAGGTGAAGGGGAATAGATTTAATAAGAATCCAGAGGAGGTAGTTGAGGTTGGGACTATCCCATCTTACCGTTGGACAGGTACATGGATAGGACAGGTTTGGAGGGTTATGGACCAAGCACAGGCAAGTGGGACTAGTACAGCTGGGACATGTGGGCCGGTGTGGGCGAGTTGGGCTGAAGGGCCTGTTTCCACGCTGTATCACTCTATGACTATGACTCTCCCATCAGGCACGAGGTACAGAAGTGTGAAAACGCACACATCCAGATTCAGGGACAGTTTCTTCCCAGCTGTTATTAGGGAACTGAACCATTCCATCACTAACTAGAGAGTGGTCCTGACCTCCAATCTACCTCATTGGAGATCCTTGGACTATCTTTAATTGGACTTTATCTTACACTAAACATTGTTCCCTCTGTTCATCATCCCTACACTGTGGACAGCTTGATTGTAATCATGTATAGTCTTTACTGTATAGCATGAAACCAGAAGGTTAACCCTGTACCTCGGTAAACCTGGCAATACTAACACACTAAACTAGATTCTCTGCGAAAGATAGCAGAGTCAGGGGATAAGGGGAGAAGGCAGGAACGGGGTACTGATTGGGGATGATCAGCCATGATCACGTTGAATGGCGGTGCTGGCTCGAAGGGCCGAATGGCCTACTCCTGCACCTATTGTCTATTGTCATAAACCAATCCAACACTTGGCCTCATGCCACATCCATCCATGAAATGCTAGTAAGATTGAAAAGCTTTCACCATCTGTGTATACCTAGTCATTTACCAGAGATTTGTCACCTGTTATGAGGGAATAATATTTCAAGGTTAGTTTGCTGAATTACTTGTGTTTCAGCAACAGAATATGGAAGATGGTATCTTAGTACAATTGTACATGATGTAAATTGGACAGCGTGCAGGACTGGACTTAATGCGAACAAACTTCAAAGTATTTATTCAGAATTCCCTGGCCCTTTCAGTTTACAATCCTTGATCGTGTAGCTACACTCATGGTTCGCCATTTATTATTCATCAAGGGAATTTCACAGACAGAAGGGAACTGCCTGCATTCTACACCCCAACCTCAGCGCAGTACATCACCGCCTCCGTCAGTGGAGACGGAGAATCCTGCAGTAACTCAGCGGGCCAGGCAGCATCTGTGGAGAACATGGATAGGTGACGTTTCACAGAGTGCTGGAGTAACTCAGCGGGTCAGGCAGCATCTGTGGAGAACATGGATAGGTGACGTTTCACAGTGCTGGAGTAACTCAGCGGGTCAGGCAACATCTGTGGAGAACATGGATAGGTGACGTTTCACACAGTGCTGGAGTAACTCAGCGGGTCAGGCAGCATCTGTGGAGAACATGGATAGGTGACGTTTCACACAGTGCTGGAGTAACCCAGCGGGTCAGGCAGCATCTGTGGAGAACATGGTGACGTTTTGGGTCGTGATCCTTCTTCAGATTGATATTCATGGGGCGGATGATGGGAAAAAAGCTGGAGAGGAGGAGGGAGGGGATAAAGCCTGGTGAGCGATAGGTGGATACAGGTGAGGAGGGATTTGACTGGCTGCTTGGCCAGAGATGAAAGGACAGATAGTGTGAGCACGTACGCCTGCAGTCTGGAGCGGGCCAGTCGGTAACATTCCCTGACCGACATCTCACTCCGCTGGGAGGTCACCAAATTTCAGGCAGACCCAAAGAGCGTCTTTCACCGAGTTGATGCCCTACCACCGGCACTTGATGTCCATCTCGAAATGTGTCCCTGGGAACAGTCCGTAAATCTCAGTCCTTCGTGATGGAGCTGTTTGGGATAAACTGAGACTGAGACCCTTGCAAACTTCTCCAGACTCCCTTTGCAAATCCACACTGTGTGAAGAGGTGGGCAACTACCTCCTGTTGGGGACTTGGTGAAGCGCTGATCTGTCCCACACTGCTACGATGAGCTGGCTGGCTTCAGCTGTAGCTCAGTGGTTGTGTGATGTTGCAGGACATCTTAGTTTGAGGGTTAGGTTTTAGTACCATCACCGTTCAGTTGTGTTCAGTTTAGTTTAGAGATACAACATGGAAACAGGCCCTTCGGCCCACCGAATACATGCTAACCATTGATCACCCTGCACACAAGACCTATCCTACACAATTATAGAAGCCAATTAACCCACAAACCCGCGTGTCTTTGGAGTGTGAGAGGAAACCGGAGAACCTGGAGAAAACCCACGCGATCAGAGGGAGAACGTGCAAACTCTGTACAGACAGCACCTGTAGTCAGGATGGAACCTGGGTCTGTGGCGCTGTGAGGTGGCAACTCTACCGCTGCACCACCCTGCCAACAAACGTGTACTGAGGTACAGTGAAAAGCTTTGTTTTCAGGTCAGGTCAGGCAATACTCTATAGCCTTGGGTCATGGAAGTTTCAGTATTAATGCAATCTCTCTACTTTACTCCCTGCATATATGAGAACGTAAGATTTTGCTTCCAATCTACCAATCTTTCATCAAGTTACTGAGTACTACCATGGTTACCTAGTATTTGTGGTCTTCATGGTCAAGGCAAGATCCCTGCACTTACAGTACGACTAGTAGGCCCCCTTGGGTCATTAGAATGAGGAGTAAGCCATTTAGAACGGAGACGAGGAAACACTTTTTCTCACAGAGAGTGGTGAGTCTGTGGAATTCTCTGCCTCGGAGTGCGGTGGAGGCCGGTTCTCTGGATACTGTCAAGAGAGTTGCTAGATAGGGCTCTTAAAGATAGCGGAGTCAGGGGATATGGGGAGAAGGCAGGAACGGGATACTGATTGGGGATGATCAGCCATGATCACATTGAATGGCGGTGCTGGCTCAAAGGGCCGAATGGCCTACTCCTGCACCTATTGTCAATTGTCATGACTGACCATGGTTGACAGTACAACTGGGACGTGGAAATGGCCCCAAACCGGTGACTCTGTAAACTGTCTCCGTGTACTGCTGCTGTACACCTGTGCTGTATCTGAGATGCTGATCTAACATATCTAAGTGCTTATGTACAGTGACACTTGTACTGAACCGTGTACAACAATGAATTTCACTGTGCTCGGTACACGTGACAAAGAAAGTACCATACCATCTCCTTCTTGTCCACACACAAGATTAGAATGTTCAAGAAGGAACTGCAGATGCTGGAAAATCAAAGGTAGACAAAAATGCTGGAGAAACTCAGCGGGTGAGGCAGCCTCTATGGAGCGAAAGAAATAGGCAACGTTTAGAAGATTAGACAAGATTAGAAGTTGTTCAGCCAGAGCTGAGCACACGTGTCGGCATCTGCACAATGGTGTCTGTCTTGTGGCTTCTTGTGCTTCTTGTGCGTGGTGGTGGAAAGATTGGTGGAAACAGGGCCTCGATCGACGTGAACGCTCTTTCCTTGACCCCAGTACTGCCTGCCAGTACTGTTATTAACTTATTCTATTACTGATCATTTTATATTTATCTCTGTGTAACTGTGTTAATGATCCTGTTATGCTGCAGCAAGTAAGAATGTCGTCGTTCTGTTGCCAGCACATGTGACAGCTGAACATTTAACTGGTCCAGAACGCAGCCGCCCGACTCATCACCCACACCAAATCCTGGCATCACATCACTCCAGTCCTCAAACAACTTCACTGGCTTCCCATCTCCCACCGGATCACCTACAAAATCCTGATCCTCACCTACAAAGCCCTCCACCATCTGGCCCCCCCATATCTCACTGACCTCCTCTCCCCCTACCAACCCTCATGGTCCCTCACATCAGCCGGTCTCCTCTCCATCCACAAGTCCAACCTCCGCAGTTTTGGGGACAGAGCCTTCTCCAGGGCAGCTCCCAGGCTCTGGAACTCCCTCCCCCAACTGATCCGCAATTCCATGTCCCTCACTATCTACCAGTCCCGCCTCAAGACCCATCTCTTCACCTCTGCCTATCCTTAGCCCCACGTCCCCGTCCCTTTTCATCTGTGCATTAATTGCCTCATACTGTGTTTTGTATTGAATTCTGTCTTTACTTTGTGTACTAGTCATGTCGCTACTATTTATTTCATTCCCCTTACATGTTATTCCTCTACATGCTCAATTTTTGTAAGGTGTCCTTGAGACTCTTGAAAGGTGCCCATAAATAAAATGTATTATTATTATTATTATTATTCTCTTGATGTTAAGATTCAGGAGAGAAGATATCCCTGGTTAGAACAAAATGCTGGAGTAACTCAGCGGGACAGGCAGCATCTTTGGAGAGAAGGAATGGGTGACCTTTCAGGTTGAGACCCTTCTTCAGACTCATTAGAGTTAGAAGGGTCTTGACCCCAAACGTCACCCATTCCTTCTCTCCAGAGATGCTGCCCGTCCCGCTGAGTTACTCCAGCATTTTGTGTCTATATTCAGTGTAAACCAGCACCTGCAGTTCGTTTTCAGTTTAGTTTATTGTCCCGTGTACCGAGGTACAGTGACAAGCTTGTGTTGCGTGCTGACCAGCCAGCGGAAAGACAACACATGATTACAATCGAACCGTCCACAGTGTACAGATACAGGATAAGGGAATAACGTTTAGTGCAAGGTAAAGCCACCAAAGTCCAATCAAAGATAGTCCGAGGGTCACCAATGAGGTAGATAGTAGTTCAGCACCGCTCTCTGGTTGTGGTAGGATGGTTCAGTAGCCTGATAACAGCCGGGAAGAAACTATCCCTGAATCTGGAGGTGTGCGTTTTCACACTTCTGTACCTCTTGCCCGATGGGAGAGGGGAGAAGAGGGAGTGGCCAGGGTGCGACTGGTCCTTGATGATGCTGCTGGCCTTGCCGAGGCAGCGTGAGGTGTAGATGGAGTCAATGGAAGGGAGGTTGGTTTGTGTGCTGGTCTGGGCTGCGTCCACAATTTGCTGTAATTTCTTGCGGTCTTGGATGGAGCTGTTCCCAAACCGAGCTGTGATGCATCCCGATAAAATGCTTTCTGTGGTGCCTGTAGACGTTGGTGAGAGTTGTAGGGGACATGCCGAACTTCCTAAGACTTCTAAGGAAGTCGAGGCATTGGTGTGTTGTCTTGGTCCTTGCTTCAATGTAGGAGAAATTGGTGTGATATTGATTCCAAGGAATTTGAAGTTTGCAACCATCTCTACTTCAGTTAATGCAAACTGGGGAATGTGAACCGCTTCACTTCCTGAAGTCCATCACTATCTCCTGTGTCTTGCTGACATTGAGAGTAAGGTTGTTGTCTCAACACCAGGACATGAAGAAGGGTTTCGGCCCGAAACGTCGCCTATTTCCTTCGCTCCATAGATGCTGCTGCACCTGCTGAGTTTCTCCAGCAATTTTGTGTACCATGAGGTTCTCAATCTCCTTCCTATACTCCGTCTCACCATTATTTGATATCCGGCCCACAATGGTGGTGTCATCTGCGAATTTATGAATTGTATTATATTTGTACATGGTCACACAGTGGTGGGTGTACAAGAAGTAAAGAGGGGGATGGGAACGCATCCTTGTGGTGCACCAATGTTGAGGACTATCGTGGACGATGATTTGTCCCCAATCCTCACCGTTCTTTCCTGCACAGATATCCCTGATAGTCAGATCAAGAATCGGCAGCGTTCTCCGTCAATGAATCAAATGTGTGATGGCCGTCACCACCATAGTGTGGCAGCTTTTACATATTGAACCAATTCTGCAGCTATCTGATTGCAGAGCCACTAAGTCTTGATGCACTGAGCTGTCAGGGGGACTGGTGTAACAGGATTCACAGATGCTGAATCTGTGTGAGTGGAGAAGGTAATTTATGCTGGCACTTCAAAGCTGCACGGAAGACAAAGCGCTGTGAGGATTCTGTCCGCGCTGACGGATGTGTTAATTATTCATAAGATGCTCTGACTAGAATTCCTCCCTTAACCAACACCATTGAAGCAGATTAACCCAGCAACTCTCCCGTTTATTGCAGACAGGGTCTTGCTGAGTGTAAAGTGTTCTCCAAACCTCTGTGCAATAACGTTCACTAATAACACAATGCTGAAGAAGGCTTGGAAATATGAAGCTATATAAATATAAATACATTCTCAAATGAGGGTGGCACGGTGGCGCAGCGGTAGAGTTGCTGCCTCACAGCGCCAGAGTCCCGGGTTCAATCCTGACTACGGGCGCTGTCTGTACGGAGTTTGTACGTTCTCCCCGTGACCTGCGTGGGTTTTCTCCAAGATCTCCAGTTTCCTCCCACACCCCAAAGACGTGCAGGTTTGTAGGTTAATTGGCTTGGTGGAAATGTAAATTGTCCCTCGTGTGTGTGTAGGATAGTGTTAGTGTGCAGGGATTGCTGATTGGTGCGGACTCGATGGGCCGAAGGGCCTGTTTCCGTGCTGTATCTCTAAACTAAACGAAACACATCTTTCCCTGAATACAGGAAGAATAAAGTAGCATTAAGGATGGGGCAGTTGCAAAGGTTGATTGGAGACTCATGGAGCTGCTGATGCTGGCATCTTGGGCCAAATACAACTTTGTGTTTACAAGATTGTATCGCCTGTCCAATAACTGTTTGAACCTTTTCCACCATAGATGGCCTCATTAACGTTTTAAACCCAACTAAATTTCACCTATGTTTATCCACATTTTGGTTTAATTGCTAGCAGACCTGTGCAATAAAATCAGATTGTTTGGGAAGATTCACCTGTCGAAGTGGTAGACAATAGGTGCAGGAGTAGGCCATTCGGCCCTTCGTGATGATGCCACCATCTGTAACCACGGCAGACAGCTTCACTACACGCTCCTGTTCACCTCCCATAAGGGAACCTCTGGCGGTGGACAGGGACATACGCTGGGACAAATGGCACATGTGGGTACGACTTCCATCTGTGGCACTCTGGGCAGCAAGAAACGCCGGAGTGGCATTCCCCATGGAATTCCAACGCTATTCCCCTTGAAGGTGGAGTCGCAGGTCGAGCGGCCTTTAGTACCTTGACCTTCATCAGTCAGAGTAGTGAGTATAGAAGTTGGGAGGTCATGTTGCAGTTGTATAAGATGTTGGTGAGGCCACATTTAGAATATGTTATAGGAAAGATATTGTCAAACTGGAAAGAGTGTAGAGAAGATTTACGAGGATGTTGACGAGACTAGGGGGTCTGAGCTACAGGGAGAGGTTGAGTAGGCTGGGACTGTATGCCTTGGATGCAGGAGGATGAGGGGAGATCTTACAAAGGTGTATAAGGTGATGAGATGGAATAGATACACAGTCTTTTATCTAGAGTAGAGGAATTAATAACCAGAGGACATGGGTTTATGAATTATTTAATAAGTTGGTGGATGTATGGAACAGGCTGCCTTCAAACAAACATTTAAGAAACATCCATAGGTATGTTTGGAGGGATTTTGGCCAAACACAGGCAGGTGGGACTGGTGTAGATGGGACATGTTGGTTGGTGTGGGCAAGTGGGCCAAAGAGCCTGTTTACACGCTGCATCACGCGATCACTATGCTTTGCTAGTAAGTTTGAAACTATATATTTACACTATAGACATTTCAAATTATATACACGGATTACAAATTCTCTGTGCGTGTGTTAGTGCTGCGCATGTGTCCACATGTTTGTGTTTATTTATGTCTGCACATACGTGTGTGGGTGTGGACATGCATATGTGTGTGTGTTGTGCATGTGTGTGCATGCACGTGTGTGTGTTGTGCATGTCTGCACTATGTGTATGTGTGTGTGCATGTCTGCATGTGTGTGCATGTACGTGTGCGTCTGTTGTGCATGTCTGCACTATGTATGTGTGTGTGTTTGCATGTGGACATGTGTTGTGCATGTGTGTGCATGCACGTGTGCATGTTGTGCATGTCTGCACTATGTGTGTGTGTGTGCATGTCTGCATGTGTGTGCATGTACGTGTGCGTCTGTTGTGCATGTCTGCACTATGTATGTGTGTGTGTTTGCATGTGGACATGTGTTGTGCATGTGTGTGCATGCACGTGTGCATGTTGTGCATGTCTGCACTATGTGTGTGTGTACATGTCTGCATGTGTGTGCATGCACGTGTGCATGTGTGGCTCTGAACTTTCCTGACAGTAGTAAAGCCGGAAATTGCAGTGCGCTCTGTCTCCTCCCAGCCAACAAGCAAGCACGTTTAAAACCACACGATGAATAAATGAATGTTTTAAGTTTCAAAAGCCAACACTGGCCTTCACATACATTCCAGTGTTTTCTTCTGGTGATGACTGGTTAGTTTGTTAGTTCAGTTTAGAGATACAGCATGGAAACAGGCCCTTCAGCCCACTGAGTCCATGCCGACCATGGAGCATCCGTTCACACCAGTTCTATGTTATCCCACCTTCTCTTCCACTCACCACACGTTGGGGGAAATTTACAGAAGCCAATTAATCTACAAGCCCGCATGTCTTTAGAATGTGGGAGGAAACCGGAGCACCCGGTAAAAACCCATGGGGAGAACGTAAAACTCCACACAGACAGCACCCGTAGCCAGGATCGAATCCAAGTCTCTGGCGCTGTGAGGCAGCAGCTCTACCTCTGCACCACCGAGCCGCCCCAGAGGAATTTAAAAACAATATTGTTAGATAAATGAGCGTCACTTATTTAATGATTTTGGAGGCTGTATATTTCCCTATGAGGTTTGTTCGACACGTTAAACAGTTAATACATGCTCCTGCATGTGTGTGAATCACAGTGACTAGTGGGGTGCCGCAAGGCTCGGTGCTGGGACCCCAGCTATTTACAATATATATTCACGATTTAGATGAGGGAATTAAATGTGACATCTGCAAGTATGTGGATGACAAAAAGCTGGGTGGCAGTGTTGGCTGCGAGGAGGATGCTATGAGGCTGCAGGGTGACTTGGACAAGTTGGATAGATGCAGCTCCAGCTAAAGGAGCGTTAGTGATGCTCACTCCTCTCCTTCAGCTTTATATTCTCCGCGCCGTGACTGACAGCGGACCCGGCCAATCAGTTCGGCGATGGTGCAGGAAGAGGCGTTGCCGTCCCGGCGACTGACAGGAGAGGAGACCAATCAGAGTGGGGCGACTGACAGGAGAGAAAACTGACACCAATCTGCGCATGCGCAGTTTTAAAGATTTTTAAACCTTAATAACTTTTAAAAATATGCCACCAATCGGAACAAAACATGTTGCCCTTGTAGCACAGGAGAATGGTGAGGACGGTGGTGAAAAATTGTAGCGCTATCGTGTATAGTTTTTGCGCAAATAGAAAAATACACAAAACCAGAAGAGCACAAGATCAGAGTTTATTTATAACTAGAGTAAGTGGGACCCATTGGGTCCCTGTCACACAGGAGGCTTGGTCTCCCACGCAATATTCCACCACTCACCCATAGCCCCCAACTGCACAGGCGTGGCTCATTTCCCCTCATCCCTAGCACTCTCTCCCCATCCTCTTCACCCTCCCTCTTCTTCCCCTCCACTCCTCCCACACCCAATCCTTCTCTCACCCCTCTCTCCCACACCTCTCCTTTCCCCTATTCTCAGTTCACTCCCTCCCTCCCTCCATAACTCCTCTCCCCTCCCTACTCCCCTCCTCTCCCTCTATCCCCTCTCCTCCCCCACCTCCCTCCCCAGGTTCTCGAGGTTGCCGCTCCTCTCCCTTCTTGCGTACCCCAGAGGAGCATCAGCCACTATCGCGTACCATTTCTGCACAAATAGAAAAACCGCGCAAACCGGAAGAGCACAAGAAGATAGATAGATAGATAGATAGATAGATAGATAGATAGATAGATAGATAGATAGATAGATAGATAGATAGATAGATAGATAGATAGATAGATAGATAGATAGATAGATAGATAGATAGATAGATAGATAGATAGATGGATGGTATTGGGGGGAGGGTATTGACATGGATAGAGAATTGGTTGGCAGACAGGAAGCAAAGAGTAGGAATTAACGGGTCCTTTTCAGAATGGCAGGCAGTGACTAGTGGGGTATCGCAAGGTTCGGTGCTGGGACCCCAGTTATTTCTAATATACATTAATGATTTAGACGAGGGAATTAAATGTAACATCTCCAGGTTTGCGGATGACACAAAGCTGGGTGGCAGTGTGAGCTGCGATGAGGATGCTATGAGGCTGCAGGGTGACTTAGACAGGTTGTGTGAGTGGGCAGATGCACGGCAGATGCAGTTTAATGTGGATAAATGTGAGGTTATCCACTTTGGTGGCAAGAACAGGAAGGCAGATTATTATCTGAATGGTGCCAGATTAGGAAAAGGGGAGGTGCAACGAGACCTGGGTGTGCTTGTACATCTGTCACTGAAAGTAAGCATGCAGGTACAACAGGCAGTGAAGAAAGCTAATGGCATGTTGGCCTTCATTGCGAGAGGATTTGAGTTTTGGAGCAAGGAGGTCCTACTGCAGTTTTACAGGTCCCTGGTGAGAGCACACCTGGAGTATTGTGTGCAATTTTGGTCTCCTAATTTGAGGAAGGACATTATTGCTATTGAGGGAGTGCAGCGTAGGTTCACAAGGTTAATTCCCGGGATGGTGGGACTGACATATGATGAAAGAATGGGTCGACTAGGCTTGTATTCACTGGAATTTAGGATGAAAAGGGGTCTTATAGAAACATATAAAATTCTTAAGGGTTTGGACACGCTAGAGGCAGGAAACATGTTCCCGATGTTGGGGGAGTCCAGAACCAGGGGCCACAGTTTAAGAATAAGGGGTAAGCCATTTAGAACGGAGACGAGGAAACACTTTTTCACACAGAGAGTGGTGAGTCTGTGGAATTCTCTGCCTCAGAGGGTGGTGGAGTGCCGGTTCTCTGGATACTTTCAAGAGAGAGCTAGATAGGGCTCTTAAAAATAGCGAAGTCAGGGGATATGGGGAGAAGGCAGGAACGAGGTACTGATTGGGGATGATCAGCCATGATCACATTGAATGGTGGTGCTGGCTCGAAGGGCCGAATGGCCAACTCCTGCACCTATTGTCTATTAAAACATCCTCTCCTCACCCACTCTATCCAGTCTGTAATGTTGAGACAGTGTGTTTGTTTCGTGGCAATGAAACAAGGGAGAGAGTTGCGGGTGGGTTACGAGGTGGCAGCCCGAGTGATGAGCCGAGCAAGCGGCGGGGCGCTACTCACAACGTGGCGTGCACTGGAATTAACATCACGCCGGGACACTGGGTGAAACCATCTGTGTGCAATGATTATCTGGTGGCCATGGCAACCAGACAGAGGAACAGCATGAAGCCCGAAAACATGAATGTAATCTGGAGTGGGTTCGGAGAGCATGGATTCTAAACCCCACACAGCAATATGATGACGTCTGGCCGACTGAGACTGGCAGTGATATGGGCTTCAGACGGGAGGAACAGATCAGGTGTAGTCTCTAGCCCATAGTAGGGGAATCAAGAACCAGAGGACATCGGTTTAAAATGATCAGGGAAAGATTTAATAAGAATCCGAGGGGTAACTTGTTCACACAGAGGGTGGTGGGTGTATGGAACAAGCTGCCAGAGGTAATTGAGGCAGGGACTATCCCAACGTTTAAGATACATTTGGGTGCGCGGGGCCAGCTTGCCGGGACTGTCCCGGCACAGTTCAGAGTAAGTGTTTGTATTTGTCAGCATTAGATGGTGAGAGGAGGCTCATTTATAACATTGAAACAGGCCCTTCAGCCCGACTTGCTCATGCCTCTAGACTTTAGACTTCAGTGATACAGCACTGAAACAGGCCATTCGGCCAACCAAATCCTGGCCAACCAGAATTCTCAGAATTAGAGGACGTTCTTTTAGGAAGGAGATGAGGAGGAATATCTTTAGTCAGAGGGTGGTGAATCTGTGGAATTCATTGTCACAGACGGCTGTGGAGGACAAGTCAATGGATATTTTTAAGGTAGAGAGAGACAGATTCTTGATTCGTACGGGTGTCAGGGGTTACGGGGAGAAGGCAGGAGGATGGGGTTAGGAGGGAGAGATAGATCAGCCATGATTGAATGGCGGAGTAAACTTGATGGGCCGAATGGCCTAATTCTACTCCTATCACATGATCTTATGATCTTATCACCTTATGAACCAGTGATCACCCGTACACTAGCACTATCCTGCACACTGTGGACAATTTTACAATTTACAGAAGCATATTAAACTACTGACTTATACGTCTTTGGAGTGTGGGAGGAAACCGGAGCACTCGGAGAAAACCTACACGGTCACAGGGAGAACGTACAAATTCCATACAGACAGCACCTGTAGTCAGGATTGAACCCGGGTCTCTGGCGCGGTGAGGCAGCAACTCTACCGCTGTGCCTCCGTGCCGTCCCTTAATGAGTCCCTTCATGGTCTACATGATGCCAGCACTCCAGCAAATGTACCCCATTGCTCAACTCCGTCATGGGAGGAGGTGGAAGTGGAACTCGACTCACTTCACTGCCTCCACAGAGTTCACAAGGAATGCCGGTGTGGGTGAGTTGGGCCGAAGGGCCTGTTTCCACACTGTATGACTATGAATAGAGGGATATGGATCGCGTGCAGGCATATAAGATCAGTTTAACTTGGCATCAAGTTCAAGACAGACATTGTGGGGCAAAGGGCACAGTTCCTGTAGTGGTTCATGTTCCATGTTCCACGTTCCATGTTCCACGTTCCATCTTCCACGTTCCATGTTCCACGTTCCATGTTCTACATTCCATGTTCCACGTTCCATGTTCCATGTTCGATGTTCTACATTCCATGTTCCATGTTCCACGTTCCACGTTCTACATTCCATGTTCGATGTTCCACGTTCCACGTTCTACATTCCATGTTCCACGTTCCATGTTCCACGTTCCATGTTCTACATTCCACGTTCCATGTTCCATGTTCTACATTCCACGTTCCATGTTCCATGTTCCATGTTCTACGTTCCATGTTCCACGTTCTACATTCCACGTTCCATGTGCCACGTTCCATGTTCTACATTCCATGTTCCATGTTCCATTTCACCAGGATTGGATAATGTTTCGCCCAAAGCCAGTGAAACACAAGGAATTTTCCCAAATTCAATATTCATTAGCCAAATTAATGATCTTAATTCAAAGTAGGGGATTACTTACAGAAGGTGCAGTCATCCTCTCTTCATTTACAAGCCTTTAACCAGTTCAGTTCCAAGTGGGTTTGTGAGTGTGATTATGAACCAACACTCTAATCACTGACTGAATAAGCAAAGCTGAATAATAAGCGGGTAAAACTAGGCATGTTGCAAAGCCTACCTGAAGCGTCGCTGAAAATCTGTCGCTGCGGGTGTGCGCGATTTTGGCGCCGTTTAGAGGGGGGCGGGTTTAAAACGCGATTTTCTCTAGTCTGTTCCAATCGAAGATGTTCAGCCTAGTTAATTATTAACGAAAAATCGCTGAAAGACCCCGTCGCAAAAGTTATTATTAGTTTTAAAGGCCTTGAATAATAGTTATAGTAGTTTAAAAATCAATCTCTAAACCCGCGACCACCAGCAACCGCAGGGTCTCATAAAGCAGGCAATTGAAGGTAAGCTGTATATTTTTACATTAAAAAGGGCTTCTAAAGATCCCTTTATACAAAGTTTAATATTGCGAGTAGCTCATTTTGGGCCCATTATATCCCGCAGTATTTTTCTGGGCATTTGGGGGCACAAATCTAGCGCAATGTGAACATTCTAAACCAGCGCGTTCCACAGGATCCCACTAGAAAGCTGATTTAAATGGGCATTTATTTACAGCAATTGAACACTAAATTCCTTCCATTTGGTCTATAAATTAATGTAAATGAGATTTAAAAATCATGTTTTATTGTGAATTATTTGTGAATATTATTTGGACATTTAGGCTATTTAAAAATGTTAATCATTTATTAAGAAATGGATAGATGTTTAGATCTAGTAATTGAAGTCTGAAATTAGCTACAATTAGGTAACTAACTAATTATATGCTTTAATTTCAGGTCATCCAAGTAAGATTATTTTATATTTGTTTCAGAATGCTTCAATCTATGATAACTGAAAATTTCATTCAGTTCTCTTAATTTTTAAGAAAGTTATGGGCTTTTGACTGTTCACGATCACAGCTTTTCTGTTATGTCCATAGAAAATCAATAGGGAACAAGATGCTCATTTCCGAGTATGAAAATGGCCATAACTTTTTAAATACTTGAGATATGAAAGTGAATTAGGTGTCAAATTAAACTTATTTTTATGCTTTATCTGATGGGATAAATTGCAGACTTGATTTTTTTAATCTCAAAATTTTGTAACATTGCTAGTAAAACAACTTAAATAAATTCCCATTTCCCTGTCAATACCCGGCTGCCTTGTAGAGTTTGTGTTCCTCCGTTTACGTGAAGCCTCATTGCTACTGGGCGTTAAACCCAGCTTTTAGTTGAGTGTAGTTTATTGTCACGTGTACCAGGGTACCGTGAAAAGCTTTTGTTGTGTGCCGACCAGTCAGCGGAAAGACAATACATGATAGTGGAATAACGTTTAGTGCAAGGTAAAGCCAGCAAAGTCCAACTAAGGATAGTCCGAGGGTCACCAAAGAGGTAGACAGTAGTTCAGCACTGGTTGTGGTAGGATGGTTCAGTTGAAATTGTCCATTAATCTGGAGGTGTGCATTTAAACTTGTTTAAATTGACATAGCAATATAGTCATAGACTCTGAGCATTGTATAGCATAGAAACAGGCCCTTCGGCCTGCCTTCTCCTTGCTGACCAAGTTAGCATACTGGGCTAGCCCCATTTGCCTGCATTTGGCCTCTAAACCTTTCCTATCCATGTATCGTAATAGTACCCGCTTCTAAAGCTTCCTCCGGCAGCTCGTTGCAGGTACGAACTACCCTCTGAGTGAAAATGTTCTCCCTGAGGTCCCTCGTAAATATGACTGTGACAACAAGTTGGAAGGGTGTGGAGAGATATGAGCGAAATGCAGAGCACGGAAACAGGCCCTTCGGCCCACCTAGTTCATACTAACCAGTATGCCAGAATGCCAACTTGGATGAGTTGGGCCAAAGAGCGTGTGGGTGCAGTGTGACTCTTTGGTTACCTGCAGCAGTGGAAGGGTTTAGACAGCAATGCATAGTGAAGGATTGCTTATCCAGCATGCATTGGACTTGACAGGTGCAGTACATTAAATATATGGCTGTGTAATCAATCAAATACATGAATCAATAAATGTATTATATTGTAAACAGAATAGAGAGCAGAATAACATTGATAAATAAAATGGTTACCGACAGTAGCATCCAGAATGATGTTTATAGAGTACACAGCATGGAAACTGGCCCTTCGGCCCATCCCGCCCATACTGACCATGGTGCCCACCTGAGAGTCCCATTTGCTTGCCCTTGGCCCATAAGCCTAGAGAGCCTGGAGAACATCTAGAGAGCGGTCCTGACGTCCCATCTACCTCACCGAAGACCCTCGGACTATCTTTAATCCGACTTAACGACTTTATCTTGCAAAAAACATTATTCCCTTTATCATGCACCGGACATACGCAGACGGCTCGATTGTAACCATGTGTTGTCTTTCCACTGACTGGTTAGCACGCAACAAAAGCTTTTCACTGTACCTCACTACGCGTGACAATGAACTAAACTCAACTAATCCTTCCTCATTCTTTTTTCTGTCCAATGTCATTTAAACGTTGCCATTGTCGGCTTGAGCTTAGTTCAGTTTAGTTTATTGCCACGTGTGCCGAGGTACAATGAAAAGCTTTTGTTGGGTGCTAACCAGTCAGTGGGAAGACAATACATGATTACAATCGATCCGTCCACTGTGTACAGATACATGGTGAGGGAATAACGTTTAGTGCTAGGTAAAGCCAGCAATGTCCGATCAGAGATAGTCCGAGGGTCACCAATGAGGTAGATAGTAGTTCAGGACTGCTCTCTGGTTGTGGTAGGATGATTCAGTTGCCTGGTAACAGCTGGGAAGAAACTGTCCCTGAATCTGGAGGTGTGCATTTTCACACTTCTGTACCTCTTGCCTGATGGGAGAGGGGAGAAGAGGGAATGGCCAGGGTGCGACTGGCCCTTGATTATGCTGCTGGCCTTGCCGAGGCAGCGTGAGGTGTAGATGGGTGAGGGGAGAAGAGGGAGTGACCGGGGTGAGACTGGTCCTTGATGATGCTGCTGGCCAGCCTCCCCACCTCTTCACCTTTCAAGGATCATTGTTCCAGGCCTTATTTCACGGGTATCTCTAGACTGGCTGACTTCTTTAAGGATTTCCGTTATTTGCTTCACCTTCCAGTTTTATTTGTTGTCCATCTTTCAGAGTCATAGAGTCAAGCCGCTTGGAGAGCTGCCCTTTGGCCCCACTGGCCCATGGCCACCAAGGTGTTTCACCGTCATTGAAAATCCCTTTTCAAACTATTCAAGTTCCCCACTATGGATTTCCTTACTTTCCCACTCTATCCTCCGAGTGAAGAAATTGTCCTGAGGGGAGGTGGTCTTCTTTGTTTCATGTCCAACTTGTTACAAATGTTGACCTCGCTGTCATTGTCCGGCCTGAACAAGGACGCGGGCTTCCGGCGACAGTCAGTGGGAGCCATCACTTGTCGCAGTAGATGATGATGGTAGCAGAATTAGTTCACGTTCAAGTTCAAGTGAGTTTATTGTCATGTGTCCCTGATAGGACAATTAAATTCTTGCTTTGCTTCAGCACAACAGAACATAGTAGGCATTGACTACAACACAGATCAGTGTGTCCATACACCATTATAGTCCATTATGGTCCATATACCATATACATAATTAGCTCAGGATACTTCCAGTTTCCAGCCACGCCATGTGGACGCTTCTGCTAGGTGGTGAATCTGTGGAATCTCCGGCTTCCTGAGGTGGTGAATCTGTGGAATTCTTTGTCACAGAAGGCTGTGGAGGTCAAGTCAGTGGATATTTTTAAGGCAGAGATAGATAGATTCTTGATTAGTGTAGGTGTCAAAGATTATGGGGAGAAGGAAGGAGAGATAGATCAGCCATGATTGAATGCCGGAGTAGACTTGATGGGCCGAATGGCCCAAATCTGCACCAATCATTTATGAACTTCCAAGATGGTACCCAATGCAGGTGACTATGTGCGTGCGAGACACAGAAACAGATCAACAATCATATATTACAATCGCTCCATACTATTAACTATCTCTCTGTACACTGTGAACGGCTCGATTGTAATCATGTATTGTCTTTCCGCTGACTGGTTAGCACGCAACAAAAGCTTTACACTGTACACGTGACAATAAACTAAACTCAACTAAGCTTATGAACTCTTAAATCTCTCCCCTCTCACTTTAAGTCTGTGCCCTCTAGTTTTAGAATCCTCTACCGTGGGAAATAGATTATGAGCGTTCATATTATCTATCTCTGAAGAAGGGTCTCAACCCGAAACGTCGCCTATTTCCTTCGCTCCATAGACGCTGCCTCACCCGCTGGGTTTCTCCAGCATTTTTGTCTACCTTCGATTTTCCAGCATCTGCAGTTCCTTCTTAAACATTATCGATCGCAGTCAGACTAACGGCCACTGGCACAAGAGAGTAAGACGGTGGTTGGATTACTGGAGTATTAATGTATCGATGGGCAATAGGCCTTGAGTGCTCTCCGGATGCTGAGGAATTTACTTTCAATTAATCTAATAGATTTGAGTAGAAGGCCAGGCAATGGTAACTGACAGAATGAGACCACGGCTCCTTCCAGCGAACCATCAGGCTGTTGAACACTGCCCCGCACCAATCTCACGCTGACCCCACTCACTACTGCGAGTGCCCGCCACTGCCCGGCACCAACCTCACACCAACCTCACTCTCACCACTGCCCGGCACCAACCTCACACCAACCTCACGCTGACCCCACTCACTACCATCCACTTTGGTCACACTGCGGACTACTGTTTGGCACTGTTATGGTCTGCACACCTAGTATCACTGATTATTGATCTATTGTATCATTGATTATTGTAGATTTGTTGGTGTTATTGCATTAGTGTGAGGGTTAGAGAGACACGGAGAGGGAGATGGGTTTGCTGGATGATCGGAATGGTGGCAACGCCTTTGTGGGCGACTGCAGCTAATTCCTAAAATGGAACCAAAGTGGCGCCTCCTGCATATGGACTGGGTGGGCTGGTCTGTACATTACGTACTGGCCAGGTGCTTGTGTTTATTATGTCGGGACATAATCAAGGACCATTGTGCTTATACAGGGATGGTTTTACTGAGCTCGTATGCAAAAATAAATATTTCATTGTACCTCGGCACACGTGACAATAAAGCCAACATTGATAATGGATATGTTAAAGTTAAGGATGGGTTTAAGGTGAGAGGGGAAAGATTTAATAGGAACATGAGTGGTAACATTTTCACACAGGTGGGTGTATGGAACAAGATGCCAGAGGAGGTAGTTGAGGCTGGGACTACCCCAACATTTAGACAGGTACATGGATAGGACAGGTTTGGAGGGACATAGGCCAAATGCAGGCAGGTGGGACGAGTGTAGCTGGGACATGTTGGTCAGTGTTTAAGAAGGAACTGCAGATGCTGGAAAATCGAAGGTAGGCAAAAGTGCTGGAGAAACTCAGCGGGTGCAGCAGCATCTATGGAGCGAAGGAAATAGGTAACGTTTCGGGCTGAAACCCTTCTTCAGACTGACCAAGTTGGCCAAGTTGGGCCGAAGGGCCACACTGTATCATTCTATGACTCAGTGACTAGTTTAGCTGGGACATGCTGGTCAGTGTGGGTAAGATGGGCTGAAGGGCCACACTGTATCACTCTATCACTCTATGATGGATCTGTTAGGCTGGTGAATATTTCATTGTTCCGTTACCGATACACATGACAATTAAACTCTCCCGACTCCTGACTCCCGACTCCGATTTCCTTTTCCTCCTTGCACAGTGTCTTGGGGATGTCTATTGGGAACCCCAGCTGGTTGACTGAATTGAGCATAGAGTTATAGAATGATACAGCGTGGAAACAGGTCCAACTGGCCAACATGCCCCATCTACACTAGTCCCACCTGCCCGCGTTTGGCCCATATCCCTCCAAACCTGTCGTATCCATGTACCTTTCCACCCATGAGGAGGTACAGAAGTGTGAAAACGCACACCTCCAGATTCAGGGACAGTTTCTTCCCAGCAGTTATCAGGCAACTGAACCATCCTCTCACCAACTAGAGAGAACTACTATCTACCTCCTTGGAAATCCTCAGACTATCCTTGATCAGACTTTACTGGCTTTACCTTGCACTAAACATTATTCCCTTATCATGTATCTACACACTGTAAACGGCTAGATTGTAATCATGTATTGTCTTTCTGCTGATTGGATAGCATGCAACAAAAGCTTTTCACTGTACCTCGGTACACGTGACAACAAACTAAACTGAAGTGAACACTAACGTTTTCAAGAAGGAACTGCAGATGCTGGAAAATCGAAGGTACACAAAAAAGCTGGAGAAACTCAGCGGGTGCAGCAGCATCTATGGAGCGAAGGAAATAGGCAACGTTTCGGGCCGAAACCCTTCTTCAGACCTAACGACTAACGTTCCTGTCTACAATTCACAATCGAGCTGCATTTGAGAAAGAGCGAGGCAGTCAGTGTGGCCCCGTCTCGATCAAGATTCCTGCCCTCTCTGAGCGCTGAGCGATCGCTGCTGAGTGCATTGTCTCCAGGTGTATTTTGAGGTCTGTTTCTCCTGGAGCACGACATTGTTGATCTACCTTCGGCAAGGATGCCAAGCATCGTCATCTCCACTGCCACCATCCAACCAGGGGGAACAGATGGGACGTGGGCGGATGACAGATTTAGTCTCCGTTTTCCAAAGAGCTGCGATTCTGTGGCTCTGAATAACCGTTGGCATGTCCACATCGCCCCTCTGGTACTGTCGATACAAGCATGTCCACACCGTCCCTCTGGCTGAAACACAGAGATACAAACAGGGGAAATGAGAACATGGAAAGGGAAGATGGACACAAAATGCTGGAGTAACTCAGCGGGTCAGGCAGCATCTGTGGAGAACATTGATAGGTGACGTTTCACAGAGTGCTGGAGTAACTCAGCGGGTCAGGCAGCATCTGTGGAGAACATGGATAGGTGACGTTTCACAGAGTGCTGGAGTAGCTCAGTGGGTCAGGCAGCATCTGTGGAGAACATGGATAGGTGACGTTTCACAGAGTGCTGGAGTAACTCAGCGGGTCATGCAGCATCTGTGGAGAACATGGATAGGTGACGTTTCACAGAGTGCTGGAGTAACTCAGCGGGTCAGGCAGCATCTGTGGAGAACGTGGATAGGTGACGTTTCGCAGAGTGCTGGAGTAACACAGCGGGTCAGGCAGCATCTGTGGAGAACATGGATAGCTGACGTTCTGGGTTTCAGTCTGAAGAAGGGTTCTCGACCTGATATGTCAGCTATTCCTTTTCTCCAGAGATGCTGCCTGTCCCATTGATTTACTGTTTAAGAAGGAACTGCAGATGCTGGAAAATCGAAGGTAGACAAAAATGCTGGAGAAACTCAGCTGGTGAGGCAGCATCTATGGAGCGAAGGAAATAGGCAACGTTTCGGAAGGGTTTCGACCCGAAGCGTTGCCTATTTCCTTCCCACCATAGATGCTGCCTCACCCGCTGAGTTTCTCCAGCATTTTTATCTACCACTGATTTACTCCAGCTCTTTGTGTCTATCTTCGGTTTAAACCAGCATCTGCAGTTCCTCCCAACACAAGTGGGAAGGGAAACAGGTTTTGGGATGTCTGATGTCACTGTAGCAGAGGGAAAGGTAAGGTGAGGCACAGAATAAACTGCAATGTAGCCCCCTGTTGGACAATGGCTGCCTTACCTGCTACAATGACAATTCTTCTGGTCTCAAGAGGGCCATTTAATTATACCAAGAGTTAACAGATCATTCGGAATAAGCAACATCTATGAAATGTAATTCTGAAATCTGTTCACCTTTTCTATGCCATTTCTATGCTAGTGACTCAATTTGAATTTTTTTTTTAAAAACCAGACAATTATGAACTGTGAATAATATTCTCCACAAGTGTAAAAAGAGGCTTGGTTACCATGGTGATAGAAATCTCAATGTATAATTCTGGCGTAATCATCAATAATTGCCAGTTTCGGCTTGCTCTGAAATCGCTGTGGCACTGTGCTAATATGTATTCCAGTTCAAACGCAGTATTTTTCATGCTGAAAGCATCAATGTATTTATAAGAATAATTGGGAAATGAAGCTCTCCTGTTTGTGACAGAGCGTGAGGTTGACATGTAACTGTACCAGGGATATGATTGCCCTTCAGGGAACGAATGCTTTCATCTTGGGCTTGACAGACCCAGACCATGCTATGGCTCAAGACCAAATCTGGGAGGTTAAAGAATTGGCAGAAAAACTGAGTAATGGCTCAGTTTAATTTATTGTCACGTGTACCAGGGTATAGTGAAAAGCTTTTGTTGCGTGCTAACCAGTCAGCGGAAAGACAATACATGATTACAGTGAGGCCCAGCACAAATTGGAGGAGCAGCACCTCATATTTCGCTGCTTATGGGCTGCTTACACCTCAGCGGTATGAACATTGACTCATCTAACTTCCGATAGCCCTTGCTTTCCCTCTCTCTCCATCCCCTCCCCCTTCCCAGTTCTCCCACCAGTCTTACTGTCTCCGACTACATTCTATCTCTGTCCCGCCCCCTCCCCTGACATCAGCCTGAAGAAGGGTCTCGACCCGAAACGTCGCCCATTCCTTCTCTCCATAAATGCTGCCTGACCCGCTGAGTTACTCCAGCATTCTGTGACCACACAATTACAATCTATCCATTCACAGTGTACAAACACATATGATAAGGGAATAACGTTTAGTGCAAGGTAAAGTCAGTAAAGTCCGGTCAAGGATAGTCCGAGGTAGATAGTAATTCAGGACCGCTCACTAGTTGTGGTAGGATGATTCAGTTGCCTGATAACAGTTGGGAAGAAACTGTCCCTGAATCTGGAGGTGTGGAGGAGGTTTCCAGAGCAAGGGTGAATAAAGATAGAGATAGGATTACATTCAGTATTCTTCAGGTTTCTTGATGCCACTGTTTGGTGGAGTATCTGGAACAACTCATTAAACGGAGTCTGTGACTGAACCTTCTCGGTGAGCAGAGTCACGATGACAAGAGTCGTGATGGTGGTTTGTCAGTACCCCGTTCCTGCCTTCTCCCCAGATCCTCTGACTCCGCAATCTTTAAGAGCCCTATCTAGCTCTCTCTTGAAAGTATCTAGAGAACCGGCCTCCTGAGGAAGAGAATTCCACACTCACAACTTTCTGTGTGAAAAAGTGTTTCCTCATCTCTGTTCTAAATGGCTTACCCCTTATTCTTAAACTGTGGCCCCTGGTTCTGGACTCCCCCAACATCGGGAACATGTTTCCTGCCTCTAGCAGGTCCAAACCCTTAATAATCTTATATGTTTCAATAAGATCCACTCTCATCCTTCTAAAATTCAAAGTGTACAAGCCCAGCCGCTCCATTCTCTCAGCATATGACAGTCCCGCCATCCTGGGAATTAACCTGGTAAACCTACGCTGCACTCCCTCAATAGCAAGAATAACCTCACATTTATCCACATTAAACTGCATCTACCATGCATCTGCCCACTCACCCAACCTGTCCAAGTTACCCTGCATTCTCATAGCATCCTCCTCACAGTTCACACTGCCACCCAGCTTTGTGTCATCTGCAAATTTGCTAATGTTACTTTGAATCCCTTCATCCAAATCATTGATGTATATTGTAAATAGCTGCGGTCCCAGCACCGAGCCTTGCGGTACCCCACTAGTCACTGCCTGCCATTCTGAAAGGGACCCGTGAATCCCTACTCTTTGTTTCCTGTCTGCCAACCACTTCTCTATCCATGTCAGCACTCTACCCCCAATACCATGTGCCCTAATTTTGCCCACTAATCTCCTATGTGGGGCCTTATCAAATGCTTTCTGATAGTCCAGGTACACTACATCCACTGGCTCTCCCTTGTCCATTTTCCTAGTTCCATCCTCAAAAAATTCCAGAAGATTAGTCAAGCATGATTTCCCCTTCGGAAATCCATGCTGACTCGGACCGATCCTGTTACTGCTATGCAAATGTGCTGCTATTTCATCTTTTATGATTGACTCCAGCATCTTCCCCACCACCGACGTCAGGCTAACTGGTCTATAATTCCGTTTTCTCTCTCCCGCCTTTCTTAAATAGTGGGATAACATTAGCTACCCTCCAATCCACAGGAACTGATTCTGAATCTATAGAACATTGGAAAATTATCACCAATGCATCCACAATTTCCAGAGCCACTTCCTTAAGTACCCTGGGATGCAGACCATCAGGCTCTGGGGATTTATCACCTCCAGTTTAAATTCCATTTGGAATATATTGGAAGAACCAAGAACCAAGAAGAATCAGCCTTCAGTCCCATCAGTCTTCACAACACCATTTCCTGCCTAATGTGGATTTCCTTCAGTTCCTCCGTCACCCTAGATCCTCTGTCCACTACTATATACTAAGATTGTTTGTGTCCTCCTTAGTGAAGACAGATCCATAGTACCTGTTCAACTCATCTGCCATTTCCTTGTTCCCCATAATAAATTCACCCTTTCAGTCTTCAAAGGTCCAACTTTCGTCTTAACTAATCTTTTCTTCTTCACATACCTAAAGAAGCTTTTACTATCCTGCTTTATATTCTTGGCTAGCTTACCTTCGTACCTCATCTTTTCTCCGCGTATTGTCTTTTTAGTTATCTTCTTTTGCTCTTTAAACATTACCCAATTCTCTAGCTTCCCGCTCATCTTTGCTACGTTGTACCTCTTCTCTTTTATTTTTATACTGTCCCTGACGTACCTTGTCAGCCACGGTCGCCCCTTATTCCCCTTGGAATCTTTCTTGCTCTTTGGAATGAACTGATCCTGCATCTTTTGTATTATTCCCAGAAATACCTGCCATTGTTGTTCCACTGTCATCCCTGCTAGGGTATCTTTCCAGTCAACTTTGGCCAGCTCCTCCCTCATTGCTCCATAGTCCCCTTTGTTCAACTGTAACACTGATACCTCCAATTTACACTTCTCCCTCTCAAAATATCTATGATAGGGGAACACCCATTCCATAAAGAATGAGGACATCTCGGATGTCCTGGACTCTGTCGCTGTTGTGACTATGGCCATACCAGGACTTCCGAGATGCCCTCATTCTTTAAGGAATGGGGGGGGGGGGGGGGTTCCACTCTCCCATCATAGATAATATTCCTTATCCCTAACCTGTCTGAAGAAGGGTCTCGACCCAAAACATCACTCATTCCTTCTCTCCAGTGATGTTCCCTTATCATGTATCTGTACACCATGAATGGCTCGATTGTAATCATGTATTGCCTTTCAGCTGACTGGTTAGCATGCAACAAAAGCTTTTCACTGTACCTCGGTACAGATGACTATAAATAAACTAGTTAAATAAACCAAACTAAAACTAAACTATCTCACACTAAACCTATCCCAACCTAACATTTAAAAGATATATAGGCAGGTACATGGATAGGACAGGTTTAGAGGGATATGGGCCAAACGCAGGCAGGTGGGACTAGTGTAGATGGGACATGTTGGTCGGTGTGGGCAAGTTGGGCTGAAGGGCCTGTTTTTGTGCTGGATGACTCAGTGATGCTTTGTTTGTTCCAGGTGCCGTACATGTGGAAGCATCGCTGACAATCCATCCACCCTCTCCAGTACCGTCATCCACTGAGACCCAGCATGTCACAAGCAGAGTCATGAAGAAACATTTAGAGTTCAGAATCAGCTGCATTATAACTCTAATAACAAGATCAAATACTTGTAGCACTCCAAATTAACTGAACGTTCAGTCAATGTTACTTAAGATTTAATTTGAAAGGACTAAATGAACAACAATTCAATTCACAGAATGTATCAATTATATTCTGCAGAAATCAATGGCCATTTAGATTTTAATCTTCCGTGCTCATATCTAATGGACACAAATAGTAAACACAGCTTCCAGTAATTTAAGCAGAGTCCAGAGGAGTCCAGAACCAGGGGCCACAGTTTAAGAATAAGGGGTCGGCCATTTAGAACTGAGACGAGGAAACAATTTTTCACCCTGAGAGTTGTAAGTCTGTGGGATTCTCTGTGGAGGCCAGTTCTCTGGATACTTTCGAGAGAGAGTTAGATAGGGCTCTTAAAGCTAGTGGAGTCAGGGGATATGGGGAGAAGGCAGGAACGGGGTACTGATTGGGGATAATTAGCCATGATCACATTGAATGGCGGTGCTGGCTCGAAGGGCCGAATGGCCTACTCCTGCACCTATTGGCTATTGTCTATTGTCCCAAACAGTCAGTTGTTTCATAGTGGCTGAAAGAAGCAAAAAGTATTAAACCCACCTTGATTTTGAGCAAAGTACAGTCTAAATTCACAATGCCCCTTTTAAATCTATTGAATCTTGCCCTTCTCACAAACTTGTGTTCTGTGGTTCTTGATTCCCTTACTCTGGGTAAAAGACTGTCCATTCACCCCGTCTCTACCCCACACTGAGTCCATACAGCTGAGAAACAGGCCTCTCAGCACAAATCACACATGCTGACCTAGATACCTCATCTTAGCTAGTCCCATTAACCCACACATCTCTCTAAAACATGTCCTATCCATGTACCTGTCCAAGTGGCATATTAATGTTGTGATAGTCCCTACACAACTACCTCCTCTGGCAGCTTGTTCCAGACACCCACCACCCTCTGAGTGACAACATTGCTCCTCAAGTTCCTAGTAAATATTTTCCCTGGGTAAAGTCTTCTGTGCATTGACCAGGTCTATTCCATACGGTCACTCCTCAGTCTCCTGCGCTCAAAGGAATATAGAAACATAGAAACATAGAAAATAGGTGCAGGAGTAGGCCATTCGGCCCTTCGAGTCTGCACCGCCATTCAATATGATCATGGCTGATCATCCAACTCAGTATCCTGTACATGCTTTCTCTCCATACCCCCTGATCCCTTTAGCCACAAGGGCCACATCTAACTCCCTCTAAAATATACAATACAATACAATGCAATACAATACCGTTTATTTGTCATTTGAACCTCACATGAGGTTCAAACGAAATTTGGTTTCTGCAGTCACACAAGAAAAGAACCAAGACGCACACCAACACAATTTACACAAACATCCACCACAGTGAATCTCCTCCTCACTGTGATGGAAGGCAAAGTCTCTCCCCTGTTCTCCATTCCTCTCCCAAAGTCAAAGCCCCCGGCGGGCGCTAGCAAGTCCGCGGCCATTTAAAGCCGCGCCGGGCGATGTAAGGCCCTGCTTGATGTCTTGATGTTGGAGCCCCCGGTGGGCGCCAGCAAGTCCCACGGCCACTTAAAGTCGCGCTGGGCGATGTAAGGCCCCGCTCCAGGTCACTTTCAACCCCGCAATTCGGACGGGAGAAGTCGCCAATGAAGCCAATGAACTGGCCTCAACTACATTCTGTGGCAGAGAATGCCAGAGATTCACCACTCTCTGTGTAAAAAATGTTTTTCTCATCTCAGTCGTAAAAGACTTCCCCTTATCCTTAAACTGTGACCCCTTGTTCTGGACTTCCCCAACATCGGGAATAATCTTCCTGCATCTAGCCTGTCCAACCCCTTAAGAATTTTGTAAGTTTGTATTAGATCACCCCTCAATCTTCTAAATTCTAGTGAGTACAAGCCGAGTCTATCCAGTCTTTCTTCATATGAAAGTCCTGACATCCCAGGAATCAGTCTGGTTTCTTCTCTGTACTCCCTCTATGGCAAGAATGTCCTTCCTCGGATTAGGAGACCAAAACTATACACAATACTCCATGTGTGGTCTCACCAAGACCCTGTACAACTGCAGTAGAACCTCCCTGCTCCTATACTCAAATCCTTTTGCTATGAATGCTAACATACCATTCGCTTTCTTCACTGCCTGCTGCACCTGCATGCCTACTTTCAATGACTGGTGTACCATGACACCCAGGTCTCGTTGCATGTCCCTTTTTCCTAATCGGCCACCATTCAGGTAATAGTCTACTTTCCTATTTTTGCCACCAAAGTGGATAAACTCACATTTATCCACATTATACTGCATCTACCATGCATTTGCCCACTCACCTAGCCTATCCAAGTCACCTTGCAGCCTCCTAGCATCCTCCTCACAGCTAACACTGCTCCCCAGCTTCGTGTCATCCGCAAACTTGGAGATGTTGCATTCAATTCCCTCGTCCAAATCATTAATATATATTGTAAATAGCTGGGGTCCCAGCACTGAGCCTTGCGGTACCCCACTAGTCACTGCCTGCCATTCTAAAAAGGACCCGTTAACTCCTATTCTTTGCTTCCTGTCTGCCAGCCAGTTCTCTATCCACATCAATACTGAACCTCCAATACCATGTGCTTTAAGTTTGTACACTAATCTCTTATGTGGGACCTTGTCGAAAGCCTTCTGAAAGTCCAGATATAACACATCCACTGATTCTCCCTTATCCACTCTACCAGTTACATCCTCGAAAAATTCTATAAGATTCGTCAGACATGATTTACTTTTCATAAATCCATGCTGACTTTGTCCAATGATTTCACCACTTTCCAAATGTGCTGCTATCCCATCTTTAATAACTGACTCTAGCAGTTTCCCCACTACCGATGTTAGACTAACTGGTCTGTAATTCCCCGTTTTCTCTCTCCCTCCCTTTTTAAAGAGTGGGGTTACATTAGCTACCCTCCAATCCTCAGGAACTACTCCAGAATCTAAAGAGTTTTGAAAAATTATCACTAATGCATCCACTATTTCTGGGGCTACTTCCTTAAGTACTCTGGGATGCAGCCTATCTGGCCCTGGGGATTTATCGGCCTTTAATCCATTCAATTTACCTAACACCACTTCCCGGCTAACCTGGATTTCACTCAGTTCCTCCATCTCATTTGACCCCCGGTCCCCTGCTATTTCCGGCAGATTAATTAAGTCTTCCTTAGTGAAGACAGAACCAAAGTAGTTATTCAATTGGTCTGCCATGTTCTTGTTCCCCATGATCACCTGATTCGCCTGTTTCTGACTGCAAGGGACCTACATTTGTTTTAACTATACTTTTTCTCTTCACATATCTATAAAAACTTTTGCAGTCAGTTTTTATGTTCCCTGCCAGTTTTTTTTCATAATCTATTTTCCCTTTCCTAATTAAGCCCTTTGTCCTCCTCTGCTGGACTCTGAATTTCTCCCAGTCCTCGGATAGGCTGCTTTTTCTGGCTAATTTGTATGCTTCATCTTTTGTTTTGATACTATCCCTGATTTCCCTTGTTATCCATGGATGCTCTACCTTCCCTGATTTATTCTTTTGCCAAACTGGGATGAACAACTTTTGTAGTTCATCCATGCAGTCTTTAAATGCCTTCCATTGCATATCCACCGTCAACCCTTTAATATCAATTGCCAGTCTATCTTGGCCAATTCACGTCTCATACCCTTAAAGTTACCTTTCTTTAAGTTCAGAACCCTTGTTTCTGAATTAATTATGTCACTCTCCATCCTAATGAAGAACTCAACCATATTTTGGTCACTCTTGCCCAAGGGGCCACGCACAACACGACTGCTAACTAACCCTTCCTCATTACTCAATACCCAGTCTAGAATAGCCTGTTCTCTCGCTGGTTCCTCTACATGTTGGTTTAGAAAACTATCCCGCATACATTCCAAGAAATCCTCTTCCTCAGCACCCCAGCCAATTTGATTCACCCAATCTATATGTAGATTGAAATCACTCATTATAACTGTTTTACCTTTGTTGCACGCATTTCTAATTTCCTGTTTGATGCCATCCCCAACTCCACTACTACTGTTAGGTGGCCTGTACACAACTCCCACTAACGTTTTCTGCCCCTTAGTGTTTCGCAGCTCTACCCATATCGATTCCACATCCTCCAAGCTAATGTCCTTCCTTTCTATTGCGTTAATCTCCTCTCTAACCAGCAACTCTACCCCACCTCCTTTTCCTTTCTGTCTATCCCTCCTGAATATTGAATATCCCTGGATGTTCTGCTCCCAGCCTTGGTCACCTGGAGCCATGTCTCCGTGATCCCAACTATATCATAGTCATTAATAGCTATCTGCACATTCAACTCAACTATCTGCAATATCATCCCAACCTCTCCCTGCAGCTCAAACCCTCACATCCTGGCAACATCATAAATCATCTCTGCATTCTTTGCAGTTTAATGGCATCTTTCATAGAGCAGGGTGCAATCCAGCATCAACATTACCTTCCCACAATATTCTAAATGGGGCCTCCCCAATGTGCACATAAGGAACTGCAGATGGTGGTTTACAAAAAAAGCGTAAAGTGCTGGAGTAACTCAGCGGGTCAGGCAGCATCTGTGGAGAACATGGATAGGTGACATTTCAGGTCGGGACCCTTTTTCAGACTCAGACTTCATACTTCCAGTTGGTGGTGAAGGGTTTCAGAGGGATTTTGAATTAATGTTGCAATGAAATATCAAGTTTGGTTAATGTTTGCCATGAATATCTGATTTTAGTGCTCAGCAGGGGCTGGTGAAGATGGCAATACAGTCACTATTTCTACAGTAGGTTTCCACCTGAGATGAACACTAATGCAATGTAAGATAGACATCAAAAGCTGGAGTAACTCAGCGGGTCAAACAGCATCTCTGGAGAAATGGAAGATGTTCGAGACCCTTCTTCAGACTCGATCCGACCGGTCACCCAAAGCTTCTCTCCAGAGATGCTGCCGGTCCCGCTGAGTGACTTCAGCTTTTGGTGTCTATATTCGGTTTAAAGCAGCATCTGCAGTTCCTCCCTGCACTAATGGAATGGAACGCCCCTGCCTGCCCATGGCCATCACGAGGAGAGTCACAGGCAGCAGCTGATGGAGCTGTCATGGTGTTTATACACAAGGAGGGAGGGGGACGAGCCTGATCCAACACATCGGCACACACACTCACTGGCCACACACCCGCAACAGAGCTTGAACACTCTGAAACATCATTTGTATTTCACACACACACACATTTATTGTCACTCGGACATCCCAATATACATTGCCTTTAGAAAGGAGATGAGGAGCAACTTCTTTAGTCAGAGGATGGTGACTCTGTGGAATTCATTGCCACGGAAAGCTGTGGAGGCCAAGTCAGTGGATATACTTAAAGCACAGATTGACTTATTCTTGATTAGTGCGGGTGTCAGGGGTTATGGGGAAAAGGCAGGAGAAAGGGGTTAGGAGGGAGAGATAGATCAGCCATGATTGAATGGCGGAGTAGACTTGATGGGCTGAATGGCCTAATTCTGCTCCTATCAGTTGTGATCTTATGAACAAGGAACTGCAGGTGCTGAGCCAATGAGCAAAACACAAGTGCTGGAGGATCTCAGTGGGTCAGGTCTTGATGGGCTGAACAGCAGTACCCATCTGCACACAGTCAGGTCCTCAAAACAGCACAAACATCACAGAGTGCTGGAGTAACTCAGCGGGTCAGGCAGCATCTGTGGAGAACATGGATAGGTGATGTTTCACAGAGTGCTGGAGTAACTCAGCGGGTCAGGCAGCATCTGTGGAGAACATGGATAGGTGATGTTTCACAGAGTGCTGGAGTAACTCAGCGGGTCAGGCAGCACCTGTGGAGAACATGGATAGGTGATGTTTCACAGAGTGCTGGAGTGTTAAAACACACCTCCAGGTTCAGGGACAGTTTCTTCGCAGGTGTATCAGGCAACTGAACCATTCCATCACCAACAAAAGAGCAGTTTTGACCTCCCATCTACTTCATTGGTGATCATTACCTTGCACTAAACGTTATTCCCTTTATCCTGTATCTGTACACTGTGGACGGCTTGATTGTAATCATGTTTTTCATGGTCCTTACACTGACTGGATAGCATGCAACAAAAGATTTTCACTGCATATGTGACAGTAAATTAAACTAAACAGAGATGCTGCATGGCCGCTGAGTTACTCCAGCACTTATACTTTTGATTGAAATTATCATAATTTCACAGTCATAGTCTTACAGCATGGAGGCAGGCCCTTTGGTCCACACTGAATAAGGTCCCATCTACTCTAGTCCCACGCCTACATTTGCTTCATATCCCTCTCAATCTGTCCTATCCATGTATCTGTCTAAATGTTTCAGAAATTTTGAGAAAGTACCTGCCTCAACTCACCTCTCCAGCAGTTCGTTCCATGCACCCTGCACCTCTGTGTTTCAAATGTTACCTTCTCAGGCTCCTATTAAATCTTCCCTCCCTCACCTTAAACCTATGGCCTCAACTACCTCCTCTGGCAGCTTATTCCATACAAACAATCACCGTTTGTGTGAAAAAGTTACCCCACAGATTAAATCATTCGCTCCTCACCTTGAACCTACTGGTCCTCGATTCCCCTACTCTGGGGAAGAGACTCTGTGCGTCTAACCGATTTATTCCTTACATTTTATACACCTCAATAAGATCACCCCTCATCCTCCTGTGCTCCAAAGGATAAAGACCCAGCCTACTCTCCAAAGTTGGGAAAAGGGGAAGTACAACAGGAGCTGGGGGCCCTTGTTCATCAGTCAATGAAAGTAAGCATGCAGGTACAGCAGGCAGTGAAGAAAGCGAATGTCATGTTGGCCTTTATAGCAAGAGGAGTTGAGTATAGGAGCAAAGAGATACTTCTGCAGTTGCACAGGGCCCCAGTGAGACCACATCTGGAGTATTGTGTGCAGTTTTGGTCTCCAAATTTGACGAAGGACATTCTTGCTATTGAGGGAGTGCAGCATAGGTTTACAAGGTTAATTCCCGGGATGGCGGGACTGTCATATGCTGTGAGAATGGAGTGGCTGAGCTTGTATAGTCTGGAATTTAGAAGGATGAGAGGCGATCTTATTGAAACATATACGATTATTAAGGTTTGGTTACGCTAGAGGCAGGAAACATGTTCCCGACGTTGGGGGAGTCCAGAACCAGGGGCCACAGTTTAAGAGTAAAGGGTAAGCCATTGAGAACGGAGATGAGGAAACACTTTTTCTCACAGAGAGTTGTGAGTCTGTGGAATTCTCTGCCTCAGAGGGCGGTGGAGGCCGGTTCTCTGGATGCTTTCAAGAGAGAGCTAGATAGGACTCTTAAAGATAGTGGAGTCAGGGGATATGGGGAGAAGGCAGGAACGGGGTACTGATTGTGGATGATCAGCCATCATCACATTGAATGCCGGTGCTGGCTCAAAGGGCCGAATGGCCTACTCCTGCACCTATTGTCTATTGTCTATTGTCTATTGTCTATTGTCTATTGCCTACTCAACCTCTCTCTATCGGTCCGTAATTTGTTTAAATCGCACGGCAACTTTGCTGGAATTTGCTTAAAATCGGTAAATATTCTCGTGGGCTGCAAATGCCACTGATTTAGGGATTTGTTGTAATGGGATGATGGAGCCAGTGAGGTGGTAGCTTCCCCATCGCTGTAGCCAGCCTGCGGCCCCATCTACTGGCGGGCTGGAGAACTGGCAGTGGCAGCTGTCTGCTCTTGGCTCCTGTCCTCTCCACCCCCTCGCTTTCTCCCACGGACTCTATATTTTAATTCTCAGGGTGTGAAAGGTGCAGGTAATGCTGGGATTTCATGTTCATCCCTGATGGAGTCATAGAGCTTTACGGCATGGAAACAGGCCATTCGGCCCATTGTGTCCACGCTGACCAAGTTGGCATATAGGACTAGTCCCATTTACCAGCAATAGACAATAGACAACAGGTGCTGGAGTAGGCCATTCGGCCCATTGTGTCTTTTGACTTTGACTTTGATATGGATTATGTGCAGGCAGATAAGAGATAACCATGTTCAGCACAGACATTGTGGGCTGAAGGGCCTGTTGTTGTGTTGGACTGTTCCAAGTTATACTCATAAGTTCACTAATTGATAAATTCTAGGAGCAGAATTAAGCCCTCACACCTGTACTAATCAAGAATAGAGAATATATTTTATATATTTCTTATAGAAACATAAAATTCATAAGGGATTGGACAGGCTAGATGCAGGAAAATTGTTTCCGATGTTGGGGGAGTCCAGAACCAGGGGTCACAGTTTTTTAAGAATAAGGGGTCGGCCATTTAGGACTGAGATGAGGAAAAACGTTTTCACCCAGAGAGTTGTGAATCTGTGGAATTCACTGCCACAGAAGGCAGATGAGGCTAATTCACTGAATATTTTCAAGAGAGAGTTAGAATTAGCTCTTAGGGCTAACGGAATCAAGGGATATGGGGAAAAAGCAGAACGGGGTATTGATTTTAGATGACCAGACATGATCACATTGAATGGCGGTGCTGGCTCAAAGGGCCGAGTAGCCTACTCCTGCACCTATTGTCTATGTTTCTATTTTTTTAATTAGTTCATAAGTTCGTAAATTGATAAGTTCTAGGAGCAGAATTAAACCCGTACACCCATACTAATCAACAATCTATCTATCTCTGCCAATGACAGCTTCCACAGCCTTCAGTGGCAAAGAATTCCACAGATTCACCAGCCTCTGACTAAAGAAATCCCTCCTCATCTCCTTTCTATAGGTACGTCCTTTAATTCTGTGGCTGTGACCTTTGGTTTTGGACTCTCCCACTAATGGAACCATCCTCTCCACATCCACTCTAACCAAGCCTTTCACTCTTCTGTACATTTCAATGAGGTCCCCCCTCATTCTTCTAAGCTCCAGCGAGTACAGGCCCAGTGCTGTCAAACGCTCATCCTATGTTAACCCACTCATTCCTGGGATCATTCTTGTAAACCTCCTCTGGACCCTCTCCAGAGCCAGCACATCCTTCCTCAGAAATGGGGCCCAAAACTGCTCACAATATTCCATATGTGGCCTTATAGAGCCTCAGCATTACATTCCTGTTTTTGTATTCTAGTCCTCTCTAAATAAATGCTAGAATAGCCATTTTTAGTTTAGCTTAGAGATACAGTGTGGAAACAGGCCCTTCGGCCCACCGAGTACACACACTGGGGACAATTTACATTTATACAAAGCCAATTAACCTATAAACCTGTATGTCTTTGGAATGTGGGAGGAAACCGAAGATCTCTGAGAAAGCCCACGTAGGTCATTGGGAGAACGTACAAACTCCGTACAGACAGCACATGTAGTCTGGATTGAACCCAGGCCTCCGGAGCTGTGAGGCAGCAACTCTACCGCTGCACCACCATTTGCCTTCCTCACTAACGATTCGACTTGCACATTAACTTTTTGGGAATCCTTTACCAGCTCCCATGCCCTTTTGTACCTCCGATTTCTGGATTACTTCCCCATTTAGAATATATTCTACACCTTTATTCCTCTGATTCAGATTCAGATTCAGATTCAAACTTTATTGTCATTGTGCAGTGTACAGTACTGACAACTAAATGCAGTTAGCATCTCCCTAGAAGAGCGACATAGAATATGAACAATAAATAAATATATTTACGTACATACAGTCGCAGTACTGCAATTTTTTTCTGGTGGAGGAGTGTCAGGGGGGGGGGGGGGAGTGACTGGCAATCACCGAGGTACAGTGTTGAGTAATGTAACAGCCGCAGGGAAGAAGCCAGTCCTGGACCTGCTGGTCCGGCAACGGAGAGACCTGTAGCGCCTCCCGGATGGTAGGAGGGTAAACAGTCTGTGGTTGGGGTGAGAGCAGTCCTTGACGATGCAGAGTACCCTTCGCAGACAGACCAAAATGCATGACTCCACACTTTGCAGCACTATATTCCATCTGCCACTTCTCTGCCCACTCTCCCAGGTTAATCCCCAGGATATCGGGACTGTCATATGTTGATAGAATGGAGCGACTGGGCTTGTATACTCTGAAATTTAGAAGGATGAGACGGAATCTTATTGAAACATATAAGATTATTAAGGGATTGGACACTCTAGAGGCAGGAATCATGATCCCGATGTTGGGGGGGGGGGGGGGTCCATAATCAGGGGCCACAGTTTAAGAATAAGGGGTAAGCCATTTAGAATGGAGATGAGGAAAAACCTTTTCATCCAGAGAGTGGTGAGTCTGTGGAATTATCTGCCTCAGAGGGCGGTGGAAGGCAATTCTCTGGATGCTTTCAAGAGAGAGCTAGATAGGGCTCTTAAAGATAGCGGAGTCAGGGAATATGGGGAGAAGTCAGGAACGGGGTACTGATTGTAGATGATCTGCCATGATCACATTGAATGGCGATGCTGGCTCGATGGGCCGAATGGCCTACTCCTGAACCTATTGTCTATTGTCTATTGTCCCACCTGCCTGCATATGGCCCATATCCCTCCAATCCTGTCCTATCCATGTACGTGACTAAATATGTTTTACAGGTTGTGATACTACCTGCCCCAACTACCTTCTCTGGCAGCTTGTTCCACAAACCCACCACCCTTTGTGTGAAAATTTTACCCCTCAGGTTCCCACTAAACCTTTTCCCTCATCTTAAATCTATGCCCTCTGGTTCTTGATTCTCCTACTCTGGCTAAAAGACTATATCTATTCACCCTATATATTCTCCTCATGATTTTGTACACCTCAAAAGATCACCCCTCCTTCCATTGCACTCCGCAGTGCATGGGTTCGCGTTGACGTTAGCGGATCACTGGCTGATCCGGCCCCAGGGATGCGGTGAGTCTTGCTGTCTCAGTCAGTCCCGGGACGGGGAGTGGACAGCTCCCGGTGCTGAAGCCCAGAGCCGGGGACAGAGAGTGGACAGCTCCCGGTGCTGAAGCCCAGAGCCGGCGACAGGGAGTGGACAGCTCCAGGTGCTGAAGCCCAGAGCCGGGGACAGAGAGTGGACAGCTCCTGGTGCTGAAGCCCAGAGCCGGGGACAGAGAGTGGACAGCTCCTGGTGCTGAAGCCCAGAGCCGGGGACAGGGAGTGGACAGCTCCCGGTGCTGAATCCCAGAGCTGGGGACAGAGAGTGGACAGCTCCCGGTGCTGAAACCCAGAGCCGGGGATAGTGAGTGGACAGCTCCCGGTGCTGAAGCCCAGAGCCGGGGGACAAGGTGTGGACAGCTCCCGGTGCTGAATCCCAGAGCCGGGGATGGGGCGTGGACAGCTCCCGGTGCTGAAACCTAGTCGCGCTGCTGCGGCGCCCACGTGAAACATCACTCATTCCTTCTCTCCCATCTGATCGTTCCCTTTGGTCGCTGTGTCTACCAATCAACTGCTAAGTACCTACAAGAGAGTTTGGTATACCGATTGTGCATGCCCAGGTCATAGGTCACAAGCGAAAAACACTCGGCAGCCATGCCGCGGCGTGGACACAGACCTGCGCCTCATCCGCAGCCAGGATCGGTCCAGGGTCTCCAGCGCCGCAATCACTACCGAACCGCCACTGGACCATCCCCGTCCCCTCCCCAATGCCCCGAAATATGTTCCCAATGTTGGGCGAGTCCAGAACCAGGGGTTACAGCTTAAGAATAAGGGTCGGCCATTTAGAACAGATGAAGAAAAACTTCTTCACCCGGAGAGTTGTGAATCTTTGGAATTCTCCCAGAGAGTTGTGAATCTGTGGAGTTCTCTGCTGCAGAAGGCAGTGGAGGCCAATTCACTGGATGTTTTCAAGAGAGAGTTAGATTTAGCTCTTGGGGATAATGGAATCAAGGGATAAAAGCAGCAACGGAGTACTGATTGTGGATGATCAGCCATGATCATATTGAATGGCGGTGCTGGCTCGAAGGGCCGAATGGCCTATTCCTGCACCCATTGTCTATGTTTGGAAAGGGTTCAGATGGATATTCCGTTAGGTCTCCCCACAACCTCCCGACACACTCGGGATAATTTACAGAAGCCAATTAAACAACAAACCTGAACGTCTTTGGAGTGTGGGAGGGAAATGGAGCACCCGGGGATCGATTGTTGACATAGACTGGGTGGGCCGAAGGGCCTGTTTCCATACAACATCTACAGATCTGCTCTCATCTACCTTTTTGGTCACGTCGTTAAAAAATTCAATCTGATTCGTGAAACACGACCTCCCATGTCCAAAATCATGCTGACTATCCCTAATCAATCCTTGTCCATCTAAATGCCTCGATATCTTACAAATGCTTAATGACTCTATGGCTCTATATATGCATTTGGATACACAGGGGCTGATTGAGGATAATCAGCATGGTTTGGTACATGGGAGTTCATATCTTGTGAATTTGATTGAGCAGGAAGATTATTCCCGATGTTGGGGAAGTCCAGACCGAGATGAGAAAATCATTTTTTACACAGAGAGTGGTGAATCTGTGGAATTCTCTGCCACAGAAGGTAGTTGAGGCCAGTTCATTGGCTATATTTAAGAGGGAGTTAGATGTGGCCCTTGTGGCTAAAGGGATCAGGGGGTATGGAGAGAAGGCAGGGATAGGATACTGAGTTGGATGATCAGCCATGATCATATCGAATGGCGGTGCAAGCTCAAAAGTGCCGAATGGCCTACTCCTGCACCTATTTTCTATGTTTCTATGTTTTGGTTAATGACAGGGCTCTGGGGCGTGTTGTAGAGCAGAGGGATCCAGGAGTACAGGTGCATAGTTCTTTGAAGTTGGCGTCACAGCTAGATAGGGTGGTCAAAACGGCTTTTGGCACATTTGGCCTTCATCAATCAGTGGGGTAATATTGACAATTTACCAATCGTCTAGAACCACTCCTGCACCTAGTGATTCATGAAATATCACTCCTGCGATTTCCGAGAGAACGCCGCCACCTACGGCCGTCATTTTTGGCCACCTCGCTCAGAGCCCCCCTCCGCCTTCCTGGACCAGAGGATGTTTCCCATCGATGAAAAATCAGAGAGATATTAATGGGTTTTTTAAATTCGCCATTCTCTCTGCTGCCCCTGCTGGAGGGGGGGGGGACTATAAAACCAGGAAGTGGTGTGCCTCATTCAGTCTCTGCAAGATGGAGGAAGCCAGAGGGTCACGTCTCTCTGAGCTCTGAATAACACTGAACACATGTCTACTCAACTGTGAGTGCCCTTAAGGTGGTTTGAAAATGAAAATATGGTTGGTTTGAAGTAAAAATGCACTGCAAATGGTTGTTTAGGTTGAAGTGAAAATGCACTGCAAATGGTTGTTTGGGTTGAAGTGAAAATGCACTGCAAAGGGTTGTTTGTCTAAACTTGACAACTTCCTGTTCGCACTATATTGATTTTAGGTAAAACGCTACTACATACGGCTATGATTTTTGCCCATCTTACTCAGTCCCCCTCCGCTGATCAGGTGCAGATAATTCTTCCCATCAATGAAAAATAAAGGTGTTATTAGTGTTTTAAAAATGTTGAGAATCTCTCTCCTGTCAATCACGCCATGAAGGTCACACCTTTTCCGATGGAAGGGGGAGGGATTATAAAACCCGGAAGTGTGGGTGTGGCTCAGTCTCTGCATGATGGGGAGGGAGAGGTCACAACTCTGTCTGAGCTGTGAATCAACTGAACACACTGAACGTCTACTGAACTGTGAGTGTGGAGTTTTGTGTGGTTTTATGGTGGTCATAGGTCACAAGCGAAAAACACTCGGCAGCCATGCCGCGGCTTGGACACAGACCTGCGCCTCATCCGCAGCCAGGATCGGTCCAGGCTCTCCAGCGCCGCAATCGCTACCGAACCGCCACTGGACCATCCCCGTCCCCTCCCCAGTGCCCCAAAATATGTTCCCAATGTTGCGTGAGTCCAGAACCAGGGTTACAGCTTAAGAATAAGGGTCGGCCATTTAGAACAGATGAGGAAAAACTTCTTCACCCAGAGAGTTGTGAATCTTTGGAATTCTCCCAGAGAGTTGTGAATCTGTGGAGTTCTCTGCTGCAGAAGGCAGTGGAGGCCAATTCACTGGATGTTTTCAAGAGAGAGTTAGATTTAGCTCTTGGGGATAATGGAATCAAGGGATAAAAGCAGCAACGGAGTACTGATTGTGGATGATCAGCCATGATCATATTGAATGGCGGTGCTGGCTCGAAGGGCCGAATGGCCTATTCCTGCACCCATTGTCTATGTTTGGAAAGGGTTCAGATGGATATTCCGTTAGGTCTCCCCACAACCTCCCGACACACTCGGGATAATTTACAGAAGCCAATTAAACAACAAACCTGAACGTCTTTGGAGTGTGGGAGGGAAATGGAGCACCCGGGGATCGATTGTTGACATAGACTGGGTGGGCCGAAGGGCCTGTTTCCATACAACATCTACAGATCTGCTCTCATCTACCTTTTTGGTCACGTCGTTAAAAAATTCAATCTGATTCGTGAAACACGACCTCCCATGTCCAAAATCATGCTGACTATCCCTAATCAATCCTTGTCCATCTAAATGCCTCGATATCTTACAAATGCTTAATGACTCTATGGCTCTATATATGCATTTGGATACACAGGGGCTGATTGGGGATAATCAGCATGGTTTGGTACATGGGAGTTCATATCTTGTGAATTTGATTGAGCAGGAAGATTATTCCCGATGTTGGGGAAGTCCAGACCGAGATGAGAAAATCATTTTTTACACAGAGAGTGGTGAATCTGTGGAATTCTCTGCCACAGAAGGTAGTTGAGGCCAGTTCATTGGCTATATTTAAGAGGGAGTTAGATGTGGCCCTTGTGGCTAAAGGGATCAGGGGGTATGGAGAGAAGGCAGGGATAGGATACTGAGTTGGATGATCAGCCATGATCATATCGAATGGCGGTGCAAGCTCAAAAGTGCCGAATGGCCTACTCCTGCACCTATTTTCTATGTTTCTATGTTTTGGTTAATGACAGGGCTCTGGGGCGTGTTGTAGAGCAGAGGGATCCAGGAGTACAGGTGCATAGTTCTTTGAAGTTGGCGTCACAGCTAGATAGGATGGTCAAAACGGCTTTTGGCACATTTGGCCTTCATCAATCAGTGGGGTAATATTGACAATTTACCAATCGTCTAGAACCACTCCTGCACCTAGTGATTCATGAAATATCACTCCTGCGATTTCCGAGAGAACGCCGCCACCTACGGCCGTCATTTTTGGCCACCTCGCTCAGAGCCCCCCTCCGCCTTCCTGGACCAGAGGATATTTCCCATCGATGAAAAATCAGAGAGATATTAATGGGTTTTTTAAATTCGCCATTCTCTCTGCTGCCCCTGCTGGAGGGGGGGGGGGACTATAAAACCAGGAAGTGGTGTGCCTCATTCAGTCTCTGCAAGATGGAGGAAGCCAGAGGGTCACGTCTCTCTGAGCTCTGAATAACACTGAACACATGTCTACTCAACTGTGAGTGCCCTTAAGGTGGTTTGAAAATGAAAATATGGTTGGTTTGAAGTAAAAATGCACTGCAAATGGTTGTTTAGGTTGGAGTGAAAATGCACTGCAAATGGTTGTTTGGGTTGAAGTGAAAATGCACTGCAAAGGGTTGTTTGTCTAAACTTGACAACTTCCTGTTCGCACTATATTGATTTTAGGTAAAACGCTACTACATACGGCTATGATTTTTGCCCATCTTACTCAGTCCCCCTCCGCTGATCAGGTGCAGATAATTCTTCCCATCAATGAAAAATAAAGGTGTTATTAGTGTTTTAAAAATGTTGAGAATCTCCCTCCTGTCAATCACGCCATGAAGGTCACACCTTTTCCGATGGAAGGGGGAGGGATTATAAAACCCGGAAGTGTGGGTGTGGCTCAGTCTCTGCATGATGGGGAGGGAGAGGTCACAACTCTGTCTGAGCTGTGAATCAACTGAACACACTGAACGTCTACTGAACTGTGAGTGTGGAGTTTTGTGTGGTTTTATGGTGGTTTCACCTTGCTTGAAACTGCATTTGAATGTGGTGTCGTTGCACCCTGCATGAAATGGTATGAAACTGCATTTGAATTTGGTGGCCTTGCACCCTCCTTGAATGGTATGAAACTGCACTTGAATTTGGTGGCCTTGCACCCTGCTTGAAGTGGTATGAAACTGCACTTGAGTTTGGTGGCCTTGCACCCTGCTTGAAGTGGTTGGAAACTGCACTTGACATTCAGTGGCCTTGCACCCTGCTTGAAATGGAATTTCAAGGAATAGCCGTGAGTCAACTGCCAGCCCACCAGCTGTGAGTGAGATGCCAGCACGTCAGGCTTGAGGGACTGAGTTACCACCCCAAGAATCCATTTGGCCCACAATGTCCATACTAGCCCTCTGGAGACCAGTAGTCCCTGCAGCCAACAACACCCATACCAGCGCTCCAGAAAGCCCCCCCCCCCCCCACCCCCCCACTGGCCACCAATATTGGAATTGGTGGAGAGGTGGAATATTGTGTCGGGGGACCAGCCCTCCCGTGTGAACATGGGACCCAACGGGTCCCACTTAGTCTAGTAATATCTAAAGCCACCTCTTTCAGAACCCTAGGGTGCAGTCCATCCGGCCCAGGTGACTTATCCACCTTCAGCCCTTTCAGCTTCCCAAACACCTTCTCCCCATTAATCGCCACTCCACTAACTTTCACCCCCTGACTCTTGAATTTCAGGCACATTGATGGTGTCTTCCAAGTCAAGTCAAGTCTATTCGTCACATACACATAAGAGATGTGCAGTGAAATGAAAAGTGGCAATGCTCGTGGACTTTGTACAAAAAGACAAACAAACAAACAAATAAACAAGCTACAGACAGAATGGAACAGAATCACATATTCTTTTACATATTAAATATTGTGGGCGGAAGGAAAATGGGAAAAAAACAGCAATTTAAAAAAAAAAAGCAGTAGAATGGTACAATAAAGTTAGTCCCTGGTGAGATAGGACTTTACAGAAGAAACTCCTTCTCAACCTCTCCGTTCTCACAGCATGTCAACGGAGGCGTTTGCCTGACCGTAGCAGCTGGAACAGTCCGTTGCAGGGGTGGAAGGGGTCCCCCATGATCTTATTGGCACTGGAGTTGCGCTTCCTGATGTATAGTTCCTGCAGGGGGGCGAGTGAAGTTCCCACAGTGCGTTCGGCCGAACGCACTACTCTCTGCAGAGCCTGCTTGTCCTGGGCAGAGCAATTCCCAAACCAGATTGTAATATTTCCGGACAAGATGCTTTCCACAGCCGCTGAGTAGAAGCACTGGAAGATCCTCGGAGACACTCTGAATTTCCTCAATTGCCTGAGGTGGTAAAGGCGCTGTCTTGCCTTACTCACGAGTGCTGCGGCGTGTGATGTCCATGTCATATCCTCAGAGATGTGGACTCCCAGATATTTAAAACAGCTCCATTGTGAAGATTGACACAAAAAAGTTATCCAACTCCTCTGTCATTCCTTTATTCCCCATTATCACTTCTCCTGCATCATTCTCCAGCAGTCTAATGTCCACTCTTGCCTCTTTTTTACTCTTTATATAACTTTTGCTATCCTCTTTTATATTACTGGCTAGCTTCGTATTTCATCTTTTCTCCCCGTATTGTCTTTTTAGTTAGTCTCTGTTGTTCTTTAAAAGCTTCCCAATCCTCTGGCTTCCCACTAATCTTTGTTGTGTTATATGCCTTCTCTTTTAATTTTATGATGTCTTTGACTTTCCTTGTCAGCCACAGTCACCTCATTCTCCCACTAGAATCTTTCTTCCTCTTTGGAATGAAAAGATCTTGCATCTTCCGAGTTATTCCCAGAAATTCCTCCCATTGCTGTTCCACCGTCATCCATTCTAGGGTCCCTGACATTCAACTTTGGCCAGCTCCTCCCTCATGCCTCTGCAGTCCCCTTTGCTCAGCTGCAATACTGACACATCCAATCTCACCTCCCTCTCAAATTGTAGGTGAGATCTTATCATAATGAGGTCACTACCCTCCTACTTGTTCACACAGAGAGTTGTGAGTATGGAATTCTCTGCTTCAGGGGGCGGTGGAGGCCGGTTCTCTGGATATTTTCAAGAGAGAGCTAGATAGGGCTCTTAAAGATAGCGGAGTCAGGGGATATGGGGAGAAGGCAGGAACGGGGTACTGATTGTGGATGATCAGCCATGATCACATTGAATGGCAGTGCTGGCTCGAAGGGCCGATTAGTCTACTCCTGCACCTATTGTCTATTGTTTGTTGTCTATTGTCTATTGTCTATTGTCTAATGGTTCCTTTACCTTGAGTTGCCTTATCAAATCCGGTTCATTACACACCACGAAATCCAGAATTGCCATTTCCCTGGTGGGCTTCACTACAAGCTGCTTCCTCATCCATAGACCACAGTCTGTTCGAATTGGAAAAAATACTTCATCCTCATTAACAATCAGTACGGGAGGGAGCACCTCAAGGCTGCGTGCTCAGCCCCCTGCTGTACTCACTCCATACTCATGACTGTGTAACCGGACACAGTGCGAATTCCATCATCACGTTTTCCGACGACATCACTGTTTTTAGATGAAATACAGATGGTGATGAGTCAGAGTATAGAAGTGAGATCGAACGACTGACCAAATGGTGCCAGCACAACAACCGGGCTCTCATCACCAGCAAAACCAGGGAACTGATTGTGGACTTTGGAAGAGGAAGGATGAGGACTCACAGTCCTGATTACATCAAAGGTGGAGAGAGTAAAAAAACTGCAAATTCCTGGGCGTGCATATTTCCGAAGATCTTTCCTGGACCCAGCACACTGATGCAATTATAAAGAAGGCACAGCAGCGCCTCTACTTCCTGAGAAGATTACGGAGAGTCTGTATGTCAGAGAGGATTCTCTTGAACTTCTTCAGGTGAGCATATTAACTGGTTGCATCATGGCCTGATTCGGCAGGCTTTTTCTTTCTTTTTTCTATCTTTCTTTCTCTCTTTCTCTCTTTCTTTCTTTCTTTCTCTCTTTTTCTTTCGTTCTTTCTTTTTTCTCTCTCTCTTTCTTTATCTCTCTCTCTTTCTTTATCTCTCTTTCTTTCTTTCTCTCTCTTTCTTTCTCTCTCTCTTTCTCTTTTTCTCTCTCTCTCTCTCTTTTATCATATTTTTACAGTGTACCATGTTTACATATTGTGTTGGGCTGCAGCTAGTAAGAAAGTAATTGTTCTATCTGGGACATATGACCATAAAACACTCTTGACTCTAAGAAACCATCTCGGAGGCACTCTACAAATTCCCTCTCTTAGGGTCCAGTACAACCCTGATTTTCCCAGTCTACCTGCATGTTGTAATCTCCAAAGACCACCGTAGCATTACCTTTCCGACATGCCAATTTTACTTTGGAGTCACGTGAGTGACTACGTGAAGAAGGGTCGTCCGTCTTTGCGCGCGTCATTACGTCTGAACGCAACGCGCACGACGGACTGGCAGAGGCACTGTGTCCTCCCAGCCGTTGAACTACTTATCTGCGTTCTTTCGGGCTTGAAGCTTTTTGTAGTTTCAGGGCCCAGAGGTCGAGGAGACGGTCCGCGGGGAAGTCGGCTGTCCGAAGACCGCAGCATTCCCAGTAGCGGGTGACGGTCTTGTTCCCGACATTAGCGCCGGCAGCAGAATCGGCAGGAGACTTCGTGCAGGAGGAGGAGCTCAGTGGTGGTCCTGCAGTACGTAAAACCACCCGCAAGTCTAACAAACCCGTTGACTCAGATGAGTCCGGGGAAGAGGGATACCCTCCCTCAACGGAGAGCATCTGAGGACGACTCTCCCACATGGAGCAACTTATGGAGAAGTTGCTCCAACAATGATCTGCTCCGAACGAGGGAGCAGTATCAGCACGGGCCCTACAGCAGGCCGTGCCGGGAGCCTCACACATGGGGCAGCCCAATGTCTTCCCCATTAGAGGGGGAAGTACATATGGAAGAAACCACTCTGAATCAGAGTACAAAAGAACAGGGGGGGGGGGGGGAACCTTCCCAGGGACAAGCAGAAGAAAGGAAGTAAGGAAGTAAGTAAGTTTTACTTGTATAGCACTGTTTAAGTCATCTCACATTGACACCAAAGTGCTTTACATAAAATGAATAATAAGCTTCCATACAAACAACAGAAAAGAAGTACTTCTGCAATCATCCAGATTCCACTGGGTGCTTCCCTAGATGGAGATCTAGCTAATTGACAGCCGGGTATTATGGAGAACCCGCAGGCAGCGGCACCTGTTTCAGGGCTGCACAAATGTCTCCTGCTCTGAGGAGAGGAGCATTCACGGTCAGTTTCAGTCTGACCCAAAGCAAGAACCTCATTTAGGCCCGCTGGAGGGGCCATGTCAGCGCAGGTATCCTCAAGGGCCTGCGGCAGCACCTGTTTTTCAGGGCTGCCTACAAATCTCACTCTCAGTGGAGGGGAGTGTGAGTGATCAGTAGGTAACTGATCTCGAATTTAAAGTATGAACATACTGAAGCTCATGCATATGGGCTCAAGAGCCAGCAGTTGGCAGAATATCCGCACAAATGCCGGCAAGGGAACAACGCTATCAGGGTGACTTTGGAAAAACCAGCCGCCGAATCCTCTCTTCAGGTAAGACCAGAAGAAGGAAGCAAAAGCTGTCGGACCAATCAAGGTACCAACGACAAGCAAAACTTCATCAGTAGGCGGCAACACACCCCACACCTCCATAGGGCGTAAGCGGTTCACTGAAGCCGGTGGTAGCTTGAAAGCTGGGCGCGTAAATATGATCAGAGTCATCTTTCAAGGAAGACTCAGAATTATGGCCAGAATTGTCCTACAAGGGAGGCTCAGTATGATGAGGTTTTCAGACCAAGATCCAAGCAGAGGTCAGGAGAAACATGGAATCCACACTCCCTACCAGTCCTACTCCCAATCAAGGAGAGAAAAGGAACCCGCATCAGGGGCCTTTGGGCTTACCACAAGACCACCGGTAGCCATGGAGGTAGGTGGGTCTGGGTTTACTGAAACAAGGGATTGTGGACCAGTTACATGTTGGTAATTTTACTCTTGTGTTTTTGTTCAAAATGACAATAACATGAATTTCAGATCTGGTTTTAAAAAAACAGATAATAACATGTGATTATTTTTACTGCACAACATACATAGGTTCCAAGCAGACTTCGAACTCGGACTGGAGTTGTCTTCAAGGCAGGCCCAGTATTATGGGCAGGATTGCCTTTCAGGACAGGTGACAGATGGAGGATGTCACTTCATCCAGGTTTAACTCATTTGTGCTGTACAGACTTTCAGAGCAGCAATTTTTGTTACAGTCTACCAACTGTTTTATAGGAGCTTCCTATAAAATGGTCAGACTCCACCTGTCAGATGACCTGACGTCCACGGCCAACACCACAGCACTGGTCAAGAGAGCCCAGCAGCGACTACACCCTCTCCGAAGACTACGGAAAGCAGGTCTCCCCACTACACACCTACGAACTTTTTATAGGGGGACAATCGAGAGCACATTAACCTATGGCATCACTTCCTGGTTCGGGAGCTGCAAGGCGTACGAACGGCACCAACTAGACAGGATTGTGAAGACCGCCAGCAGGATTATTGGTGCTCCACTCCCTTTCCTGCTGGACATATACAGGAAGAGATGTATCAGCAGAACCATCTCCATCATCAAAGACCCCTACCACCCATCGCATCACATATTCTCCATCCTGCCATCTGGGAAGAGGTACAGGAGCATTAGCTGCAAAACCAGCAGGATGCTCCTCAGCTTCTTCCCGCAGGCTATAAGACTGATAAACGGACTTTGCCCCCTGCCAAAGTATCGCGCACCAACCACCAACCTGGACACACTGCAGCAGAGCCACTGTCGTGCGGCTGCCGATCGAAACGCCTGTTGATGTTTAGTAGAGAGTAGAGTGTTTAATTTGTTCATGATATATGTATTTTTAGTTCTATTTAATTTTTACTGCACACTGAATGGACACTGGTTGAGCAACATTTTTTTGTTTCCTCTGGGTATATGAGTACTCAGGAAAATGACAATAAAGATATACTATACTATACTTCTTGGTTCTTGGTTCTTGGGTCCTCCAAAATATTCCAACTGGAATTTAAACTGGAGGTGGTGAAGGGAGGGATTAAGCCAGATAGGGTATAAAGTACACACACTACAGAATTTAACATAAAACATCCCCACACAGCAGAATCAAAGTTTCCCACTGTGTGGGAAGGCACCAAAGTCAGTCTCTTCCTCCACTGTTCCCCATGGTCAGGGCCTCCCCAAGCCCTCCGCAGTTGCAGCTACGGGCGGCCCGATGTCCAGGACCGCTCGCCGGGGTGATACAAGTCCGACATCGGGGCTGCGGGACGACCTCAGCGGCGTGGACACCAGAGTCGACCCCCTCCTATCGTAGTCGGCGGCTTCCAAAGTCCGTAGGCCGCGCCGGGTGCAGACTGCTCCTGTAGACCCTCTGCAAGGCGCCCCAGGACTCCACGATGGTGTTCAGCGCCGCCCGCGTTGGAAGCTCTCCGCTACAGAGCTCCACGATGTTGGAGCAGCGGCTCAATGCTCCGGAGCTCTAAACGGCGACCCAGGTAGGCATCGCCCGCTCCGCGGTGACTCCAGCGCTGCGCCGCTGCTGTAGCAGCCCTGGTCCGGTTCCCGGTCCCCGGCAGGAAAGGCCGCTCCGATCCAGCTGGTAGGCCGCGAGGTGAGGGGCGAGGAAGCGACTCGGAGAAATAGTCACGTCCCCGCCAGGAAGAGACTGTGAAACGGTTTCCCCCTTACCCTGCCCCCCTCCCCCACATAGAAAAGTTAAAGTTTACCCCAACACAAGACTTTAGACTAACTAAAAATTTAAAAAAAGATTGAAATACAGACAGGCTGTAGGTAGAGGCTGCTGCAGTGCAGCGCCCCCTCCATCCCGACTCCTCAAAGATGCATACTATTCGGTGTCTATTCACTAAGAACAGGAGATATTTGAAGTTTAACTGGATGGTGTGGCTCTGCCAAATGGGTTGACATCAGCTCCTAGACTATTGACTAAACTACCGAAACCAATTCTGCGTCTACTAAGGTCTCAGAACCACATAGTAATGGCATATTTGGAGGACATTTTCATTTTAGAGTCACCAAGAATTGGCAGAAGCATCAGTCAAAGCAAACCAAAACCCTGTTTGAAAGACTTGGTTACCTCATCCATCCAGTTAAATCAAAATTGACACCTACAAGGGTAATTGATTACCTAGAATTTACTATCAAAAACAGTAAATATGTTGGTGACTTTGCCTAGGGGCAAACAACAATATTTAATTAAGCCTGCTATGACCTGATAGTCAAATACTAGCCATCTATCAGGCAAACAGCGAGTGTAATTGGCAAATAGTAGCTGCATTTCCAGCAGTACGTCACGGGCCTTTGCATTACCAGAATTTACAGCGAGCAAAGGAACGAACACTCAGAATCCATGCAGGCCAAATTGGCAAACTATGGATTGCCAGCAGAGGCCATTGTTGAATAACTATGGTGGATAATGGACGTGTGACAGCTCAAGGGAAATTTTGCTTGAAAACCATCGGGGGGTTCTTCAGACCTATGCAAGTGGCTAAGGATGGGGAGCCACAAACACAGTCTAGAGCTGTGGGGTCAGGTGGAATGAGCAGGAGTCTGTAATTCCCCAACACATGGAATCAATTACCCAGAATTGTTGGGGGCACAATATGGACTCAAGGTTTCCTGTAGCAATATGCAGCCGGTGCTTGTTCAAATTCAGATTGATAACACTGCAGCGGTGGCATATATCAATCACAAGAGTGGTGTAAAATCTGTATCTTGCGACAGATTGTCGAACCTCATTTGGCACTGGTGTATTGAGAGGAATATTTGGGTAACAACGGTCTATCTACGAGGTAGATATAACACGGTGACAGACGCTGGATCACGAATGTTTAATAACAACACAGAATGGATGTTGAATCAGGCAGTATTTAATGAAATAACTACACGATTTGGCATACCAGATATTGATCTGTTTGCATCTAGAGTAAACCATCAGTTACCCAGATATGTGTCCTGCGAGCTGGATCCAGGAGCAAATGCAGTGGATGCTTTCTCCCTCAATTGGGGAGGAATGTTTATGTATGCTTTCCGCCAATTTGTCTCACAAACCAATGCTTGACCAAAATCAAGCAAGACTAAGCCACAGGCATATTGGTAGTGCCAGATTGGCCTACTCAAGCCTGGTTCCCAAAACATTTTGGGAACTATAGTTCAGCCAGTTATGGCTGTACCCAAGAGCAGGGACCTCCTAGTGAACCCAGTTACAGGGAGTAATCATCCACTACACGAACGTATTAACTTGTTGGTCTGCAGATTCTGAGGAGGCCATTTCAAGGCATAGGACTATCCGAACAAATACAACACAATTCGGATAACGGATGTCTTGGAGTTCCTATCAACTCTGTACTATAACTATAAACAAAGTTATAGTGCAATCTATAGTGCCAGAGGCGCACTCTCCTCCTATCTGATGCTGGAAGCAGGGCACGGGTCGATAGAAACGCACCCCTTTACAACAAAAATCATGGCGGAGAGGAGAGCTCTTCAGCGCGTCGTCAACAGAGCGCAGCGGATCATCGGGACAGAGCTACCAGCCTTGGAGGGCATCTACCACACGCGGTGCCTCAGGAAGGCCCTCAGCATCCATAAGGACTCATCACACCCCTGCCACGGTCTGTTTCAACTACTTCCCTCCGGCAGACGTTACAAGGCCTTCTACGCCCGAACCTCCAGACTCAGGAACAGTTTTATCCCAAGAGCTATAGCGGCTCTGAACCAGCCCTAATGAGTGCCCCCCCACCTGAAAAAGCTACTTTTCTTAACAACTAAACCAGGTTCGCTTCTTAATAAACAGACACCACACAAACTGTTTGGTAGACCAGTTCAAAACTTTACTTAACATCGGCCGATGGAAGGGAGCGAGAATTCCAGCTAAGTGACCAATATAGACACTCGACTGTCCTCGGTCCCCTTCTCTGAACAACAGAATTACATTGCCTTAAATAGGGTTTTTTTGTCCCCTTAGCACATTTCACAGACATTAGTCATGGTCAGAGGTACAGGAAAAGGTTTCCACAGAATGCATCACATCAAAGGCCTTTTGTTTACATGTTACAAGATAACATTGGCCATTTGGTTTACGACATTTTATCTTTCTACTTCCCTGGTTCCTCTCTCGTCCTTCATAAACATTGGCCATTTGGATAATGCCATTTTATCTTCACAGAGATCACCCTAGCTCTTTCGCTGCTTCCTCGCTGTCATTTGGTCCCTCATAAACATTGGCCATTTGGTTTATGGCATCTTACTTCACAGATATGACTAGCTGTTTCTCTCTTCCTTTCTCGCCTCCTCCCCCATAACATTGGCCATTTGGTTTACGGCATCCTACTTCAAAGAGATCTCTCTAGCTTCTCCTCTCTGCTTGTCACGTGGGAGACAATGTTATAGGATTTATTATCTCACACACCGCAACCTAAGGCAAGCCTAATTTGACAATAAATATAAGCTGTAAGCTAGCCCAGAAGCCAATTTAATATCTTCTTATATTTTTAACTAAAATTCAGCTTCATCATTCCATCCTTTTATCAAAATTTTGATAACAACTACAGTCCTTGCTGAGTACATACGAAAGACCATAAGCATCTCATCAGACAAATTAATAGTACACTAGTAACACAATCATTTCATAGTGGACAATCGTTCCACAAGTCCCTCCAAACATTTTAAATGGCCACCAACCTCCCCCGGACGTGACACTAAGATACTACCATAGGACAGGAAAAGGATCATAAAAATTGCTCAGCCTTTATTCGGCTTCGCTTGGAACTCCCCGTGTGCTGGTGTAACTGGTTCATGCTTCTCTTGTGTGGCACTGCATTTGCAACATAACAATGCCCTGTCAAAAATATACTGTTTCCTAAAAATACACCAGTGCCTTGGTTGTGGCAAAAACAGGTAGATTTAACTGGCCTTTGCAGATCTCTTACTGTCTGTAGTCAGGGTATCTTTGCTGCGCTTGTCATGTTTGACTTCAATCTTGTTTAAAAGGAGGTGTGTACCATCCTTTAAATGTGGGTTAGTCCGCAAGTTTGCCATTCTGAAGAAAGTTCAGTCCATGTGGGCTGGGCCACCCCAGAATAAAGGGAGCATCAATAGCCCATCGTCCTTGTTTCCACAAACTGTTCACAGTCAATCAAATGTATCCAGCGACGATGAGCTTCAATCTTTACAGCAGTTCATGTTGTTAGCAACACTTGGTTGTTCTTTTCAACACAGTCTCAATTTCTTCTTGTCCCAGCACCATCATCGTATAGCTTTTATGGCCTTGGTCACTGGTTTCCAGCAAAAACTCCTCCAACCTGGGAATGTAGATCTGGCAAGACATGGGTTAATTGCCGTCCATACATAATTAGTTAATTGCCCAGGGCCTGTAAGTGGCTCCCCCCCCCCCTCTCCAGGGGGTGGACACAGCAGCTTTTCCTGTATCAATAAAAAGTTGTAAATCTTGTTCCCAGCTGAGTTTCTCCAGCACTTTTGTCTTCCTTTGATCCTCCAGTATCTCAGTTCCTTCTTAACACTTCCCTGTGAACTTATTCTTTAATCCAATTATATCCGAAGAGGCTCTCCCCACCTAAATATTCAATTCTCCAAATATGTTCTCTTCCCCAATCTACTTTATCTTCTCACCTTTTATCCCTCATTGTGAGTTCCCTCAAACCCCCTTTTGTAAGTCATAATACAATTTTTCATCTACCTTTATTTTCCTCAAACAGCCCATGCTTCAACATCTTTTTGTTTGCTTGAAAACAGTAATCTTGCTTCATTTGCTTTTTAAAAGACAACCTCTGTTATCATATCAAAACAATCTTTCCCAAAAGAACTCACTCAGAATCAGTAATCAATAATACATTTTCTTTTTCTCTGTAATTTTGACATTTCCAATCTCATTTAACACTTTAATCGGGATGAGTCTTTTTTTAAACTTGGTTCAAAAGATTTATAATCAACCAACACATTTTATCATTCGAGTATAGCTCCGCCCCCCATTCATGCCTGTATCTTAACGGAGCACACCATAAACTGTCTATTTGCATTTTAAAGGACAAACTTCTTAAAGCGATACACAACTTTGCTCATTGCTTCAAATTTCACACATTCCACATAAAAAACATTGTTTTACAAGCAGTACATATACAAAAACATTGTTTTACCAGCAGTATATAATATTTCATCTTCAAAGACGTCTCTTTGTAATTTACTTTCCCTTTTTCTGACAAGACTTCTGTTTACCAAAATCCTGGTTACCTAACCCTAATTGGACATTGATCCAGATCATGATTAGTCAGACTCCCCTTGACTTTCAGTCTCCCTAGCTCTTTCCTCATTTCTCCATCAAATTTCCCTTCATCCCCAATTTTTTTTATAACATAGTTGCCTGTCAGAAAAAGGATTTACCTCCGGGGTAATTTTGTTTTGCAATCCCCATTGACTCTTTCCACCATCCCAGATGCCTGTGGGTGGTGTATACAGTGAAATTGCAGTCGAATATTAAAATGTGCACATTTTTCCTTATTAATAGTGGTTAAAATGAGGACCATTGTCTGAACTTATGACAGTAGGTAGGCCAAACCTGGGAATAACTTCTCTTAACAACAATGTTACCATAGTTTCAGCAGTATTATTAGTGGTTGGTAGAGCTTCACTCCACCTGCTAAATAAATCTAAAATCACTAAGCAATATTTATAACACTGGGCCCTTGGCATTTCAATAAAATCAATCTGTATGCATTCAAACGATCGTGATGGCATTGGCGTCACCGCTGAGGGTATCTTACTTGATTTGCCTGGATTACTTTGTTGGCAAATTTTACATTCAGAGGCCTGCCACCACATTTCCTTTGTTATCCTATCATTCCCTCCTTTCCAGCATGGGTAAGACGAGTAAAAATGTATCGAATACACCAACATGTTCAAGCGGGGTGTGCTGAATCAATGGCACAGCCCTCTTGTTTCCATAGTTGTTATTATATATGAGAGGCGTCCCTCTGTAATGTACATACCTCCTTCATGTTTGGCAGGAACCGTTCTATTTGCTAGCGTCTGTTTACGTGCTGTCACTATGCATTTGGATGTACAGGCTGCCCTGTTTGGATACACTATCAGCAACTCATTGCCTTTTGCTATAGGGTCCCCAGCACCAGTGTGTGCAGTACATTTAACAATGGCCAGCTGTTCTGGTAGCATCAATGCCTTAAACAAATTACGCACAGAAAGGCATTCCCGTGCTCCCAATCCTGGGGAGCTTTGTAAGGTCAGAACTTCGAGGTATATGGATGTTACTGACGGAACTGTCCCAGGTAAAGATCCCATTGTTACTGGTAGGGCATAGGGAGGTGGACATCTCCCAAGATTATCTAACTCCTCATCTTCATTACCAAATAGGGTCGTCGTGCCAGACATGAAGTCTCCTCCAGAGGATTTACCAGTACTGGGTTTATTTTTTACTAACCATCACCTGTTTCTCACCTCCTGTCTGTCTTTTAATTATTTCCTCTTGTTCCTCTGCCCACTGGCATTCTAGTTGCAATACTTTCCATCCTTTCCGAGTGCTATCCTTGTTTCTTAACTCTATCCCTTTCTTACATACAGCATCCATCCAACTTCAAACTCTATACTCTCCTCATGCTTCTTCACTGCTTCTGCTTCCCATGTTTTAATTCCTTTCTTCCATTTCTTTCCTGCCTTCCTTTCCCATATAAATGTCTCTACATTCCATGTTCCCCCTACTGGCCAGGCTTCATCCCCTAACCGTTTGGTCAACTTGTAACTTAACATTCTAAATTTCTTATTATACCTAGGATTCAAATAACACATATGTTGGACTGTTATCCAGAGCATTCCCCATAGATAGATAGAAAGAGAGAGGAAACAGACTTCTTAATTCCGAATCGTTCCAAATATATCAACCAGGCCGACTCGCTACTCGAGACCCCAGTTTCTCAATTTGTCTGACTTTTTAACTCTTTAATATACGACCCAAGTGTCTCAACGAGGCCGACCCGCTAACCGGGACCCCTGTTTCTCAACCTGGCAGACGTCTTATATCTTTAATATACAACGCCACTTATTTCTGAATCCGACAACTCTGCGGATGTCTCAATAAGCCAGACGCACACCTCACCCCCCATTCAACCCGACAAATCACGGATGTCTCAACGAGGCCGATGAGCCCTTAGTAGGGAGAGATAAAAAAAAGAAAACAAAGAGAGATAGAAAGAGAAACCGCTCAAGTCCTTCTTAAAAATATACACAAGCCCTTCTTAAAAATACATACACAATTCTGTCTTAAAAATACATACACAATCCCTTCTTAAAAAAAACATATAAAGCCCAACTGGTCTCACCTTTGTCTGTTTCTAAGAACCTCGGCAGGGAACCAATTCAATGTCTGCTGAAGGATCACAGACGTTCCCGGGAGTTTCTAGGGAGTCGATCTTACAAGGGGGCCGATAGAGCTCAGTTATCTCCCTTCCAATCCCGGCAACCTCTGCAACCTCTTGCACAGTCAGCTGTTGATGTGGTCCCAGCGAGGCCTGCATAACTACGCCAATTAAAAAGCTACTTTTCTTAACAACTAAACCAGGTTCGCTTCTTAATAAACAGACACCACACAAACTGTTTGGTAGACCAGTTCAAAACTTTACTTAACATCGGCCGATGGAAGGGAGCGAGAATTCCAGCTAAGTGACCAATGTAGACACTCGACTGTCCTCGGTCCCCTTCTCTGAACAACAGAATTACATTGCCTTAAATAGTTTTTTTTTGTCCCCTTAGCACATTTCACAGACATTAGTCATGGTCAGAGGTACAGGAAAAGGTTTCCACAGAATGCATCACATCAAAGGCCTTTTGTTTACATGTTACAAGATAACATTGGCCATTTGGTTTACGACATTTTATCTTTCTACTTCCCTGGTTCCTCTCTCGTCCTTCATAAACATTGGCCATTTGGATAATGCCATTTTATCTTCACAGAGATCACCCTAGCTCTTTCGCTGCTTCCTCGCTGTCATTTGGTCCCTCATAAACATTGGCCATTTGGTTTATGGCATCTTACTTCACAGATATGACTAGCTGTTTCTCTCTTCCTTTCTAGCCTCCTCCCCCATAACATTGGCCATTTGGTTTACGGCATCTTACTTCAAAGAGATCTCTCTAGCTTCTCCTCTCTGCTTGTCACGTGGGAGACAATGTTATAGGATTTATTATCTCACACACCGCAACCTAAGGCAAGCCTAATTTGACAATAAATATAAGCTGTAAGCTAGCCCAGAAGCCAATTTAATATCTTCTTATATTTTTAACTAAAATTCAGCTTCATCACACCCACCCCCTTTGGACAGTCTCCCTCAGATGGTCACGTCAATCAATTCAGCTTGTTTATTTATGTATTGTATGTATTTACCTTTCTTGTACATCAGTGGAGCTGCACACTAAATCTCATTGCACTGACGTGCAATGACAATAAAATATATTATTATTATTATTATTATTATTATTATGAAGGGAATTTACAATTTAATACCTCCAAGGCCAAGGTACACGGACACATGGGATGTGAGCGTGGTACTAACTCTACTTTGACAGTGGGGGCCGCCTATAACTGACCCTGAAGGTGGTATGCTGACATAAAGTCCAGACACTGCAAAAGCTACGATTGGACTACATGCCCACCAATATGAACAACATAACATTCGTAATCAGGAACCTGATAAAACAGAGCAGGCCAGGAATGCCAGGGATGAAGATCCAGTTCTTGGCATATCCAGAGGACCAACGGTTGTGTGTGTGGTGACATACTAACACCACTATCTGAGAGTTACGGAGAACCTCAGAGGCTCAGAACAATCGGTCCTCATCAGCCATAAAAAACCACACCAGAAGGTGTCAACTCAAACCATCTCCAAATGGTCAAAGGAGGTAATGACGGTAGCAGGAGTGAACATTTATATGGTTAAATTTCACTCCACCAGGGCTGCATCTACGTCGGCAGCAAGAGCTATGGACGTGCCCCTTGACGACATCCTAGTGACTGCAGGATGGACGAATGAAATAATGGTCCACCGGTTTTATAACATACCCATAACTGGACTGGGGGTGTTTGCACGTACCATTTTAAGTTCTGTCCCTTAGTTTCCCCCCAAGGTTGGGAGGGGAACTATTTAAAAAAAAACAAAAAACTTTTCTTTCATTTAAAGCATCAGTGCCTTTACTTAACTACGTAATGTCTGAATGCTTTAATGATTACACGCATCCATGGTCAATCCATTCAGTGTGTGACGCCTGGATTCGTAACCGGCGTAAAATCACAGAGCTTTGAAATCTTCACGTAGTCACTCACGTGACTCCGAAGTAAAATAGTAAGATTAAACGAGCTTACCAGTTTGAAGTTTGATCTTGATTTTATGAGGAGTTACGATGAGCGATTACGTGCCCACCGCTCCCACCCTCATACTATCAAGGTCATATGGAAGTTCTAGTTTCTTCACAATCTTACTATTCTCAGGTCTTCTTTTTATCTGTGATTTAACACCGCTGCTTTGAAGTATGACGCGCACGCAGACGGACGGCCCTTCTTCACGTAATCGCTCATCGTAACTCCTCATAAAATCAAGATCAAAATTCAAACTGATAAGTTCTCATTTAATCTATTATATCTCATGTATCCTATGTCCTGGCTAATGTTTGGGGGCCTGTAATCAGGGCCGGCCTTAAGCCGATTGGACCGATTGCCCCCAATTGGGCCCCACGCCTAAGCGGGGCCCCGCACTAATGTTCCATATTTCGTACGGAAATACGAATTCTCTTTGTTAAATAAAGATTTTTTTTAATTCACCATCCGGATTTTTTTTTAAACGAACATGTATAACAACCGCTGCACGGCCATCAGACACAAATGATTTGTTAACTAGTACTGTTAGCACTTCTTAACAGCAAGTAGTTAACACTTTGTTATGCAAAATCATCAATCTGCATCCATCCGCATTCCTTAGTAAATGTTATTGTGTTTTGAACAAGTATTAATGACGCCGTGTTCCTTTGAATAAAATTCACGCGGCATCAATAATACTCAAACACAATTACATTTACTGAGGAATGTAGATCGATGACACGTTGAGAATTTCATTAAACTCACCATCATGAGTGAGGGCCCCGGACCGTGAGAAGGGGCTTCTTCCTGGTATGCAGGTTAGTCATTCACCTACCGACCCACGTTGTGTCTCTCTGTCTTTTGCTCTCTCCCTCCCTCCCTCTTTCTCTCGCGCTCTCTCTCCCGCTCCCCATCTCGTCTCTCTCTAGCTCTCCCACTCCCTCTCTATCACCTCAGCATTCCCAGAATCATTGACGTTTTGCGGTAGACAAAAATGCTGGAAAAACACAGTGGGTGAGGCAGCCGCCTGGCCCGCTGAGTTCCTCCAGCACTGTGTTTTTTGTTTGGCTCTGAAGTTAAAGGTCGCTCAGTGGGACGGGCAGCGGCTCTGGGGAGAGGGTTGTGTTTCTGGTCGAGACCCTTCTTCAGACAATCACAAGTGCTCTCACCGACGCGAGTTCAATTCAGTCTGAAGAAGGGTCTTCTCTCCAGAGTCGCTGCGCTGCCTGTCCTGCTGAGTTACTCCAGCTTCAAAGGTATCAAAGGTATTTTATTGGTCACATTCACATACACCTAGGTGTAGTGAAGTGAAGTGCTTCTTGCCATTTTGCAGCACATAAAGAAGGAATACAGACATAACATTAATAAGAGTTTTAAACATAAAGAACATCCCCCCACAATGGTTCCCATTATGTGGGAAGGCACAAAGTCCAGTCCCCAACCCCAGTTCACTCATAGTCGGGCCTATTGAGGCCTCTACAGTTGCCTCTACGGAGGCCCGATGTTCCAGGACGTTCTCGCCGGTTGATGTTGCTCCGGCGTCGGGAGAGTCCTCTCAGCGGCTTGGGAACCCTGGAACGGCCGCTTCCGTACTGGAGGCCGCGGCTTCCAAAGCCAACAAGGCCACGCCGGTTGGAGCTCCACAACTGGCGATCTCATCTAGAGATCCCAAGCTCCCGGTGTAAAGTTCAGCGCCGCCGCCCGCAGCTGGTCGCTCCACAGTCCCGCAGCTCCGCGATGTTTTCCTCAGCGAACTTCAGCTCACCGGAGCTCCAGCGCGGCGACCCGGGCAAGGCATCGCCCGCACCGTGATAGCGCTCCAGCGCTGTGCCGCCGCCGAAGCCGAGGTTCTGGGCAGTCCCCGACAGGAAACGCCGCTCCAGGCCCGCTGGTAGGCCGCGAGGATGGGTCGAAGCTGCAGCCCGGAGAAAAGCTGCCTCCCCGACCAGGTAGGGACCCTGAAAGGTAGTTTCCCCCTTCCCCCCCCCCCCCCCAACCCCCCACATAAAAAAGTCTAGACCTCCAAACAAAACAAAAGCTTTATGTCTATCTTCAATTTTCAGAGAATTACAATTTCTCACGGGGGGCTTATAACGTCTCTAAACCCCTCTGGGACCCTCTAAACCCCCTCTAAAGCCCCTCTAGTCCCCCTATTCCCCTCTATTCCCCTCCAAACAATTCGAAACACACCTGAACCCATCTGAAGCCCTCTAAACATTTCTAACCCGTTTAAACCTCTACACTAGGTGACTTTGATAGGCTGGGTGAGTGGGCAAATGCATGGCAGATGCTGTATAATGTGGATAAATGTGAGGTTATCCACTTTGGTGGCAAAAACAGGAAAGTAGACTATTATCTGAATTGTGGCCAATTAGGAAAAGGGGAGATGCAACGAGACCTGGGTGTCATGGTACACCAGTCATTGAAAGTAGGCACGCAGGTGCAGCAGGCAGTGAAGAAAGCGAATGGTATGTTAGCATTCATAGCAAAAGGATTTGAGTATAGGAGCAGGGAGGTTCTACTGCAGTTGTACAGGGTCTTGGTGAGACCACACCTGGAGTATTGGTACAGTTTTGGGCTCCTAATCTTGCCATAGAGGCAGTACAGAGAAGGTTCACCAGACTGATTCCTGGGATGTCAGGATTTAGAAGATTGAGGGGGGATCTTATAGAAACTTACAAAATTCTTAAGGGGTTGGACAGGCTAGATGCAGGAAGATTGTTCCCAATGTTGCGGAAGTCCAGAACAAGGGGTCACAGTTTAAGGATTAAGGGGAAATCTTTTAGGACTGAGATGAGAAAAACGTTTTTTTTACACAGAGAGCGGTGAATCTGTGGAATTCTCTGCCACAGAAGGCAGTTGAGGCCAGTTCATTGGCTATATTTAAGAGGGAGTTGGATGTGGCCCTTGTGGCTAAAGGGATCAGGTGGTATGGAGAGAAGGCAGGTACAGGATACTGAGTTGGATGATCAGCCATGATCATATTGAATGGCTGTGCAAGCTCGAAGGGCCGAATGGCCTCTACTCCCGCACCTATTGTCTATGGTTCTATGACTGCGTCCAACTGCTGTCTGGTTCGTTGATCGGTTTGCTAGATATGAACTGTTTTGGGAGAGAAAAATGCTCACGGCAGACCAAACGTGTTAAACAGAAATTGGTCAGATATTGAGCTTTACACAGTAAGAAATCATGTGAAATAATCACTGAATTTAATTTTAAATGAATGTACCTGCATGTTATACTGTTTAGTTTGGAGATACAACCAAATAGTCTGGTTGATACAACCAGATTAGTTTGGAGATACAACCAGATAGTCTGGTTGATACAACCAGATTAGTTTGGAGAAACAACCAGATCCACTGAGTTCGCACCGACCAGTGATTTTTGTTACAGATTTGACAATTTTATTTGGCGGCCAATCAAACGCTGTCTCTAAGGGGGTTGCATCCAATCACCAACCAGCTTGCCTTATAATTCCCGTCCAATCAACAAATAGGTCTCCTCCCGTCCAATCAGCCGCTGTCTCCAAGGGCATGTGTCCAATCACATAATTAGCAGCTACGGTAAAGGTTGGAAGCCAGCGGAGCTACTGACAGTCAAACGGGAGGGAGCAGGAGAGATTCACACAGTGTAGAATCCATAGCCCCTAGTGTACAATTTCATAATATACACTAAATAACTGGGCTGACACACCTTGGCTGGGAATCTGGGGTTCACCAAAATTGTTCCCAATTGGGCCCTGCACCCCCTAAGGCCGGCCCTGCCTGTAATACTCCCATTAGGGTCTTTTTACCCTTGCAGTTGCTCATCACTACCTACAATGACTCTACATCTTCTGATCCTATATCACCCCTCGCTAAGGACTGAATGTACAACAGATGCTGCTGGCCACACAGCAGGGCAGTTTGAATAAGGTTTCAGTTTCAAAGCTGAAACATTCTGATATTTGATGAAAATACCAGTAGGTTTGGTCGGTAGTTTGGGATGCAGCAGAAGCCCCCACGTGGCGCATCCTGGGCAATGCTGACGACAGAAACTGTACCACAGTGACTGACTGAAGTAGCCAATTCTGCAACCACTGACCGTCAACCGTCACTGACCGACCGGAAAGACGTGATATAGAAAATGGCCGGACACGAGGAAGTAGTTCGGTAGTTTCAAAAGGATCAGTATTTGGCTTAAAAGTTCCAAGTCTGTGTCGATTTTGAAGCGCTCTCCCTCCACTAGTAGGGAATATTTGCCCCTGTGTGGGGCCTCTAGACATACAGGGAGGGGTGTGTGTGTTCATTACACAGTCTGTGGTGCGGTCAGGAAACTCTGCAGGGAAAATGTTACTTACAATACCTTATTATGCATTAAAAGACACATAGTGGTGGAGCAACTCTACTGCAATCTGTCTGAAGAAAGGAATGTGTGAAAATATTCTTCCTCTTATATCAGAGATATATGATCTTATTCACCTCATGAAGGGATTTGATAGGAGCCTGAGGGGCAACGTTTTCCACACAGAAGATTGTGAGTGTATGCAACGAGCTGCCAGAGGAGGTAGTTAAGGCAGATACCAACACAACATTTTTAAGATACTTGGACAGGTACATGGATAGGACAGTTTCGGAGGGAAATGGACCAAACGCAGGCAGGTGGGACTAGTGTAGCTGGGACATGTTGGCCGGTGTGGGCAAGTTGGGCCTGTTTGCACACTGTATCATTCTGTGAACCTTTGAGAGTAAGGGGTCCACAGAGAGTTACCTGGTGGGGGGAGGGGGGGGGACGAGAATGGGGGGACCCGCTGAGTTACTCCAGCACTCTGTGAAACGTCACCTATCCATGTTCTCCACAGATGCTGCCTGACCCGCTGAGTTACTCCAGCACTCTGTGAAACGTCACCTATCCATGTTCTCCACAGATGCTGCCCGACCCGCTGAGTTACTCCAGCACTCTGTGAAACGTCACCTATCCATGTTCTCCACAGATGCTGCCTGACCCGCTGAGTTACTCCAGCACTCTGTGAAACGTCACCTATCCATGTTCTCCACAGATGCTGCCTGACCCGCTGAGTTACTCCAGCACTCTGTGAAACGTCACCTATCCATGTTCTCCACAGATGCTGCCTGACCCACTGAGTTACTCCAGCACTCTGTGTCTATCTTTGGTATATACCTACATCTGTAGTTATTTTCTACACACATTTTGTCACTGAAATTTGACTTGATTGTATTTAGGTATAGAAACATAGAAACATAGAAATTAGGTGCAGGAGTAGGCCATTCGGCCCTTCGAGCCTGCACCGCCATTCAATATGATCATGGCTGATCATCCAACTCAGTATCCCGTACCTGCCTTCTCTCCATACCCTCTGATCCCCTTAGCCACAAGGGCCACATCTAACTCCCTCTTAAATATAGCCAATGAACTGGCCTCGACTACCCTCTGTGGCAGGGAGTTCCAGAGATTCACCACTCTCTGTGTGAAAAATGTTCTTCTCATCTCGGTTTTAAAGGATTTCCCCCTTATCCTTAAGCTGTGACCCCTTGTCCTGGACTTCCCCAACATCGGGAGCAATCTTCCTGCATCTAGCCTGTCCAACCCCTTAAGAATTTTGTAAGTTTCTATAAGATCCCCTCTCAATCTCCTAAATTCTAGAGAGTATAAACCAAGTCTATCCAGTCTTTCTTCATAAGACAGTCCTGACATCCCAGGAATCAGTCTGGTGAACCTTCTCTGCACTCCCTCTATGGCAATAATGTCCTTCCTCAGATTTGGAGACCAAAACTGGACGCAATACTCCAGGTGTGGTCTCACCAAGACCCTGTACAACTGCAGTAGAACCTCCCTGCTCCTATACTCAAATCCTTTTGCTATGAAAGCTAACATACCATTCGCTTTCTTCACTGCCTGCTGCACCTGCATGCCCACTTTCAATGACTGGTGTACCATGACACCCAGGTCTCGCTGCATCTCCCCTTTTCCTAGTCGGCCACCATTTAGATAATAGTCTGCTTTCCTGTTTTTGCCACCAAAATCGAGAACCTCACATTTATCCACATTATACTGCATCTGCCAAACATTTGCCCACTCACCCAGCCTATCCAAGTCACCTTGCAGTCTCCTAGCATCCTCCTCACAGCTAACACCGCCCCCCAGCTTAGTGTCATCCGCAAACTTGGAGATATTGCCTTCAATTCCCTCATCCAGATCATTAATATATATTGTAAATAGCTGGGGTCCCAGCACTGAGCCTTGCGGTACCCCACTAGTCACTGCCTGCCATTGTGAAAAGGACCCGTTTACTCCTACTCTTTGCTTCCTGTTTGCCAGCCAGTTCTCTATCCACATCAATACTGAACCCCCAATGCCGTGTGCTTTAAGTTTGTAAACTAATCTCTTATGTGGGACCTTGTCGAAAGCCTTCTGGAAGTCCAGATACACCACATCCACTGGTTCTCCCCTATCCACGCTACTAGTTACATCCTCGAAGAATTCTATAAGATTCGTCAGACATGATTTACCTTTTGTAAATCCATGCTGACTTTGTCCAATGATTTCACCACTTTCCAAATGTGCTGCTATCCCATCTTTAATAACTGACTCTAGCAGTTTCCCCACTACCGATGTTAGACTAACTGGTCTGTAATTCCCCGTTTTCTCTCTCCCTCCCTTCTTAAAAAGTGGGGTTACGTTTGCTACCCGCCAATCCTCAGGAACTACTCCAGAATCTAAAGAGTTTTGAAAGATTATTACTAATGCATCCACTATTTCTGGAGCTACTTCCTTAAGTACTCTGGGATGCAGCCTATCTGGCCCTGGGGATTTATCGGCCTTTAATCCATTTAATTTACCCAACACCACTTCCCGGCTAACCTGGATTTCACTCAATTCCTCCAACTCCTTTGACCCGCGGTCCCCTGCTATTTCCGGCAGATTATTTATGTCTTCCTTAGTGAAGACGGAACCAAAGTAGTTATTCAATTGGTCCGCCATATCCTTGTTCCCCATGATCAACTCACCTGTTTCTGACTGCAAGGGACCTACATTTGTTTTAACTAATCTCTTTCTTTTCACATATCTATAAAAACTTTTGCAGTCAGTTTTTATGTTCCCTGCCAGTTTTCTTTCATAATCTATCTTTCCTTTCCTAATTAAGCCCTTTGTCCTCCTCTGCTGGTCTCTGAATTTCTCCCAGTCCTCCGGTATGCTGCTTTTTCTGGCTAATTTGTACGCATCATCCTTCGCTTTGATACTATCCCTGATTTCCCTTGTTATCCACGGATGCACTACCTTCCCTGATTTATTCTTTTGCCAAACTGGGATGAACAATTTTTGTAGTTCATCCATGCAGTCTTTAAATGTCTTCCATTGCATATCCACCGTCAACCCTTTTAGAATTAATTGCCAGTCAATCTTGGCCAATTCACGTCTCATACCCTCAAAGTTACCTTTCTTTAAGTTCAGAACCATTGTGTCTGAATTAACAATGTCACTCTCCATCCTAATGAGGAACTCAACCATATTATGGTCACTCTTGCCCAAGGGGGCACGTACAACAAGACTGCTAACTAACCCTTCCTCATTACTCAATACCCAGTCTAAAATAGCCTGCTCTCTCGTTGGTTCCTCTACATGTTGATTTAGATAACTATCCCGCATACATTCCAAAAAATCCTCTTCCTCAGCACCCCTGCCAATTTGATTCACCCAATCTATATGCAGATTGAAGTCACCCATTATAACGGTTTTGCCTTTGTCGCACGCATTTCTAATTTCCTGTTTGATACCATCTCCAACTTCACTACTATTGTTAGGTGGCCTGTACACAACACCCACCAGCGTTTTCTGCCCCTTAGTGTTTCGCAGCTCTACCCATACCGATTCCACATCCTGCAAACTAATGTCCTTCCTTTCCATTGCGTTAATCTCCTCTCTAATCAGCAACGCTACCCCACCTCCTTTTCCTTTCTCTCTATCCCTCCTGAATATTGAATATCCCTGGATGTTCAGCTCCCAGCCTTGGTCATCCTGGAGCCATGTCTCCGTGATCCCAACTATATCATAGTCATTAATAGCTATCTGCACATTCAACTCATCCACCTTATTACGAATGCTCCTTGCATTGAGACACAAAGCCTTCAGACTTGTTTTTACAACACTCTTACCCCTTATACAATTTTGTTGAAAAGTGGCCCTTTTTGATTTTTGCCCTGGATTTTCCGGCCAGCCACTTTTACTTTTCACCTTGCTACCTATTGCTTCTACCCTCATTTTACACCCCTCTGTCTCTCCGCTCACACATTTAAGAAACCCTTTCCCTTTAACTCCATCCTCCACTAGCCCATTCGACACCCCACCCCCCTTATTCAGTTTAAAACCACCCGTGTAGCAGTGGCAAACCTGCCTGCCAGAATGCTGGTCCCACACCTGTTAAGATGCAATCCGTCCCTTTTGTACAGTTCCCCCTTACCCCAAAACAGATCCCAGTGATCTAAGAATCTAAATCCCTGCCCCGTGCACCAGTTCCTCAGCCACACGTTCAGTTCCCGTATCTCCCTGTTCCTGCTCTCGCCTGCACGAGGAACTGGAAGCAAACCGGAGATAACAACCCTGGAGGTCCTGCTTTTCAGCATTTTTCCGAGCTCTCTAAAGTCACGCTGCAGAATATTCATCCCCTTCTTTCCAACATCGTTTGTGCCGACATGCACTACCACTTCCGGATGTTCACCTTCGCCCTTGAGGATTTTCTGCACTCTGTCCGTGACATCCTGGATCCTGGCACCAGGAAGGCAGCACACCATCCTCGCATCCCGTCTGTTGCCGCAGAAACCCCTGTCCGTACCTCTCACAATGGAGTCTCCTACTACAATGGCGTTGCCTGCCTTAGGCCTTTTTGGTTTTGGCTCAACAGCCCTATTCGCATCACAAGCCAGTCCGCCGCCCAGTGTAAACACCTCTTCTGTCCCGACATCTTCTAAGTGGGTGAACCTGTTCACAAGAGGTACAACACCCGGGGACGTTGGCATTCCATGCTTCCCTCCCGTTCTCACTGTCTCCCACCTTCTCTCTTCCAGTACCTTAGGTGTAACAATCGTACTGTAGGACTTGTCGAGGAACGACTCAGTTTCTCGGACGAACCGGAGGTCATCCACTTGCTTCTCCAGTTCCCCAACACGGCCCTTCAGGAGCTCTACCTGGATGCACTTTTCGCATTTGTAGCAGCCAGAGGTACCAGCGGTGTCCTTGACCTCCCACATACTGCAAGCATCACACTGAATCAGCTTGCCTGACATCTCCTTCTTTCGTCTCTCCCTCTGCAGTGTTTTGCGTAGTCTCCTCTCCAAAGACTCTCGAGCCAAAGACTCACACTTTTCTCACAGGGCACTTCCCTCACAAGGCCGCTCACTCACTGCCGCTCGCTAAGAGCAGTCTTGCTTAAATTGACTGATAAATTGCCTGATTTACCCATTTACAAACCAAATTCCTCAGTTTTCAACTGTTTTCCCAGCACTGACTCACTTCTCTCCTCCCACTTGGGCTAGAGCCAATCAGTCGTATCTCTTGCTAAGCTCCTGCTGCTGTAGTTGCTCCCAAAGCTACAGCAGTTCTGAGTATGTTATATCTGCTCTGATTTGATAGCAAAGATTTTCACTGTACCTCAGTACACATTTAGTTTTGTTTAGGCTCAGCCTGAAATAGACCCTTCGGCCCTCCGAGTCCATGCTGACCTATGCACACTAGATTTATGTTGCCCTATTTTCTCATCCACTCTCTACACATTTGGGGCTAATTCTTCTACAAACTCGTGCATCTTTATGATGTGGGAGAAAACTGGAGCATCTAGAGGAAACCCTCATGGTCACAGGGAGAATGTGCAAACTCCACACACACAGACAGCAGCCAAGGTCAGGCTTGAACCCGGGTCTGTGGCAGTGTGACACAGCAGCTCTACCCGCTGCACCACTGTACACGTGACAATAAAAATCTAAAGTTACTCCCTAGCTTCCCACTTCCTTGTTTGAAACCTCAATACAGGGAAGGGCATGATTCTGTGGACTGTTGGAGGGGTCTGTTAGCCCACAAGTTGTGTTTGTCCCTGGAAAGGAATGTTGTTTGTGTAAACCTTCATGGTTGAGTTGGCATTGGCCAAGAGTTAGTTTGCACGGCCTCTGCTGAGAGATGGTGGTCCCTGGAGAAGGGGTGTGGAGAGATCGCTGGCCACAGGGATGCAGAGGCCACAGGCACACTTACCCTGGGAATACTGAGACCACATGCACACTTACTCTGGGAATACTGAGACCACATGCACACTTACCCTGGGAATACTGAGACCACATGCACACTTACCCTGGGAATACTGAGACCACAGGCACACTTACTCTGGGAATACCGAGACCACAGGCACACTGACTCTGGGAATAATACCACATATTTCCATAATAATATTCCAAAATAGAAGTCAAACACAATGGAACAGGGGCACGGGGATAAAGGTCAAGCAGAAAGGAAAAAAAAATTTCAAATACAAGATAATTCTGAGGATAGTTGTGAGGAGAGGCAGTGGTCAGTCAGGAACAGAGTCATGTTCAGTTCAATTTAGTTTCAGTTGAGCTTATTGTCACGTGTACCGAGGTACAGTGAAAAGCCTTTGTTGCGTGTCAACCAGTCACCAGAAAGACAATACATGATTACAATCCAGCCATTCACAGCCATCCACCAGGAAACATGTGAAACGTCACCTATCCATGTTCTCCACAGATGCTGCCTGACCCGCTGACTTACTCCGAATGGCCGAATTCTGCTCCTTTAACATGAACTTTGTAAACGGGATTTGGGAGGTACACATTTGAAAATGTTTATGATGAAAATCTTCAAAATGAAGGTAATTTGGTTTGAAATGTTAGTTTATAAAGGAATGATAAACAAACAATTTGATTTTTTTTATTGACTTGGATCGGGGCAGAGATGGTGATCTTTAACTTTACACCAAAGAGGGGAGAGAAGGGAAAGGATTTTGCAGCGGAGGAGGCGGAGATTTAATTTAGTTCAGTTTAGAGATACAGCACGGAAACAGACCCTTTGACCCATCAACCAGCGACCATCCGTACACAAGTTCTATCCTACACACATTAGGGATAATTTACAGAAGCCAATTAAACTACAAACCTGCATGTCTTTGGAGTGTGTGGAGGAAACCGGAGCACCTGGAGAAAACCCACGCAGGTCACGTGGAGAACGTCCAAACTCCATACAGACAGCACCCTTGGTCAGGATGGAACCCGGGACTCTGGCGCTGTGAGGCAGCAACTCTGCTACCACAACCTTGTTAGTGTTGCGCCTGCCTGCCTTCCTGCCTGCCTGCAGTCTGCTGGCAGGTTGGTTGCTCTGATGCTGCTGACTGTGTGGGCACCTTCCTTCCTCACACACTCGACAAGGAGACAGATGTCTCCAGCACCCCCCCCCCCCCCCTCCTCTCAGCTGCCCCAGTGATCCTGACATAGCCAACCCCCTCCTCATGTTTCCAGCTCTCTCCTCACCCCTACTCCATCAGTCTGAGGAAGGGTCCCGACCCGAGACATCATCTGTCCATTCCCTCTACAGATGCTGCCTGACCCGCTGAGTCTATCCATTCTCCACACAAATGCTGCCTGACCATCAGATGCTGTTGCTCCAGCTCCTTGTCCTTTGTTGAAGACTGTGCTGTCTGGAGAGAGGACGGGGTTGGCAGTTAACAGCGACACAGTCTTCCCCCAGGGAGAGGGCAGGCGTTACCTTGTCTTGAGCATGAGGTGAGCAGGGAGTGTCACAACAAAGCTGACACACGCCAGCCAGCCGTGATTCGCTGATGCAGCAAGCAGGTCTTAGCCTGGTTAGTAATTAGTGCATTAATTAACAGCCTGGATTTCAGGCTGCTTCAAGTCTCACTGGTGCTGGACAGGAAGCTCTTCAGCTCAGTAATCACTAATCACGTGGGCACAGCAGCAAAGGTTGATCAGAAAGCTGAGAGCTGTAAAGAGCAGCAACCCAGTAAACGGTCCCTTCTGTCCTAATGGTGATCACAGTGTCATGAATAAGGAGTCCAGCATGTTTCATTATTGTATAGAGTGGTGACGGATCACATCATTCCTCACTTGCTGCACCTCGACAGGCCTGTAAACACAGACACAGACACAGACACAGACGCGCGCACGCGCACGCACACACAGACACGCACACACACACGAACGCACACACAGACACGCACACACACGCACGCACACACACGCACGCACGCACACACACACACACACAGACACGCACACACGCACACACACACAGACACACACACGCACGCACACGCACGCACACACACACACACGCAGACGCGCACACACACACAAAAACATACACACACACACACACACACACACACATATATAACAGTCCATTAATAACAGATATACATTCTGTAGGGACTCTGCAGAAGGACTTGGACATGTTGGGAGAGTGGGCAGAGAAGTGGCAGATGGAATATAGTGTAGCAAAGTGTGGAGTCATGCATTTTGGTTGTAGGAATAAAGACGTAGACTATTTTCTGAATGGGGAGTCAATCCAGAAATCAGAAGGTGCAAAGGGATTTAGGAGCTGGTGCAGGATTCCCAAATAAATATTTTGCAAGTTGAATCGCAAGTAGTAATGAAGGCAAATGTAATGTTAGCATTTATTTCAAGAGGGCTAGAATATAAAACCAGGGATGTAATGCTGAGGCTCTATAAGGCGCTGGTCAGGCCGCATTTGGAATATTGTGAGCAGTTTTAGGCCCCATATCTGAGGAAGGATGTGCTGGCTCTCGAGAGGGTCCAGAGGAGGTTTACAAGAATGATCCCAGGAATGAGTGAGTTAGCCTATGATGAGCGTTTGTCGGCACTGGGCCTGTACTCGCTGGAGTTTAGAAGAATGAGGGGGGACCTCATTGAAACATACAGAATAGTGAAAGGGAGTGGATGTGGAGAGGATGTTTCCACCAGTGGGGGAGTCTAGGACCAGACGTCACAGCCTCAGAATAAAAGGACATACATTTAGAAAGGAGATGAGGAAGAATTTCTTTCATCAGAGGGTGGTGAATCTGTGGAATTCATTGCCATAAACAGCTGTGGAGGCCAAGTCAATGGGTATTTTTAAAGTGGAGATTGTTAGATTTTTGATTAATGCGGGAGTCAAAGGTTATGGGGAGAAGGCATGAGCATGGGGTTGAGAGGGACATGCTGGCTCGAGGGGCTGAATGGCCTACTCTTGCACCTATTGTCTGTTGTCTATTGAATGATAGATCAGCCACGATTGAATGGCGGTGTAGACTCGATGGGCCAAATGACCTAATTCTGCTCCTATGACTTAGGAACATAATAATCATTAGTAGTGGGCCCCTCTCAGACATGACTAGTTTGCAGGTGATGTGTGTTCGGATGCAAGCCTGGGCGATGTCATATTGTGGACAGACAGGCTGTTGCCCATGCAGCACGTCTCCCCTCTCCACGTCGCTGATCGATCCAAAGGAACAGCAGGGCCGTTACAGTTTGGCACCAGCGCTGTCGCAGGAGCTGCCAGAGCGAGGTTGTAGACAAAGACAAACTGCCTTAGGGGCTCCGACTCCGGAGTTTATTGAGGTTTACTCCTGCCAGGAGCCTTTTCCATGACTGGATATGGCCACAAGGCAGTGGAGGTTTTATATCAGAGTTTTCCCTCTCCTAGATGGACTGCCTTCCCAGGCTGACGAGCCCCATCTGCCCGAGACTCGTGGGGGCGGGAGCGTCTACCTTCCCGTGCAGGTCTATAGCACCTGCCCACTGCCCTGTAATCAATAATGCAATATATTAAACCCTTAATACAAGGTAACTATAATAATGCAAAACCAAAGTTGTTAGTGTAACTAAGGACACATAGAAGATCACAGTTGCTGAGGTTAGTGTTGTGCAGTGTTCAAGAGCCTGATGGTTGCTGGGAAGAAGCTGTTCTTGAACCTGGAGGTCACGGTTTTCAGGTTCCTGTACCTTCTTCCCCATGGTAGCAGTGAGATGAGAGCGTGGCCAGGGTGGTGTGGGTCTCTGATGATGCTGGCTGCCTTCTTTTGGTGTGTGTTTCAGGCCTGTGGAAAAACCCCTTCTGATCCACTGTGTACAAAGTGACTTTTGAAGCAAGATATCGCAGTGTGATTACAGGAGATAAGAGGCTTGTAGTGACGAGGTGACGTGAGTGTAGAGGGAGGTACTGATGCTCTGCCAATGAGGACAGTGCGGGGGGGGGGGGGAGAAGCTCATCGCTAATCCTGCCCTCACCTTCAAACTGCTTGATCCTTTGTGGATTTCGCAGTGTAACGGGTGCTGCCTGTACGGAGTTTGCACGTTCTCCCCGAGACCCTGTGGGCTTTCTTCAAGATCTGTGGTTTCCTCCCGCACTCCAAAGACGTACAGGTTTGTAGGTTAATTAGCTTGGTATCAATGTAAATTGTTCCTGGTGTGTGTAAGGTCGTGTTAGTGTGCGGGGATCGCTGGTCGGCACAGACTCAGTGGGCCGAGGGGCCTGTTTCCGCGCTGTATCTCTAAACTAAAGTCGGACATTGGTGGAGAGCCATTGATCGTGGTGTGAGCTGGACTGAAGGGTGCTCTATTTCACCACACCCTCACCGCAGGTCACCGGGGAATGATTCTGCAGCCACGCTGATGCCTGGGTCCCTGCCCACAGTGGGACTGGTCAGCCTGGGACGTGGCCACTTTACCAGCATCAGCACCAGCCCTGGGCCAAGTTACACGCACTCAGACATGTACAGGCCCACACAGTGGCGCAGCGGTGAACACACAGTGCCAGACACCCGGGCTGGACCCTGACCTCCGCCTCTGTCTATGTGGAGTCTGCACGTTCTCTCTGTCACCACGTGAGTTTCCTCTGGGTGCTCCGGTTTCCTCCCACATCCCAAAGACTTTTAGTTTAGTTTATAGACACAAAATGCTGGAGTAACTCAGCAGGACAGGACAGCGTCTCCTGAGAGAAGGAATGGGTGACCCTTCTTCAGACTGAGAGGCACAGGCAATGGAAAGGAGAGACATAGACGATGATGTGGAGAGATACAGAACAAATGGATGAAAGATATGCAACAAAGTAAAAATGTTCAAGGAAGCATGTTAGCTGTGTCTGGGTTAGAACGAGAAGCTGGCGTGACTTGGGTGGGGGAGGGATGGAGATGGAGGGAATGCAGGGGTTACTGAAAGCAGGAGAAATCAATATTCATACAACTGGGGTGTAGGCTGCCCAAGCTAAATATGAGATGCTGTTCTTCCAATTTGCGCTTAGCTTCACTCTGGAGACCTAGGATAGAAATGTCGGGAGAAATGGGAGACGGAATTAAAGTGTTTGGCAACCGGGAGATCAGGTAGGTTCAGGCGGACTGAGCGGAGGTGTTCAACGAAACGATCGCCCAGTTTACGCTAGGTCCCGCCGATGTTTAAGAGTACACATCTCAACAATGGATACAGTAGATTTAGTTTCATTTAGTTTAGTTTCGTTTATTGTCACGTGTCTTTAGTCTGTTGAACTGTTTTGACTGTTTTACTGTTCTTTTTACAATCCATGTTCTCGGGGTATCTAAATCCAAATGTTATTAGTTATTCATGTTATGACATCGGATGGAAGCTGCATACCAAACCTCGTTGCGCTTATGTGCAATGACAATAAAATATATTATTATTATTATTATTATTATTACCGAGGTACAGTGAAAAGCTTTTGTTGCGTGCTAACCAGTCGGCGGAAAAGACAATATATGATTACAATCGAGCCGTCCACAGTGTACAGATACAGGATAAGGGAATAACGTTCAGTGCAAGGTAAAGCCAGCAAACACTGATCTAAGATAGTCCGAGGGTCACCAATGAGGTAGGTAGTCGTTCAGGACTGTTCTCTAGTTGTGGTAGGATGGTTCAGTTGCCTGATAACAGCTGGGAGAAAACTAACGTACGGATTTGTAAATTGTAAATTGTCCCTAGTGTGTAGGGAGTGGATGAGAAAGTGGGATTATGGGCCTTTCCCACTTAGGCGACTCTTCAGGCGACTGCCAAGGACTAGTTTTAATGGAATTCACCTACGACATCTGGCGACAACCTACGACAGCATCTACGACAGCATCTACGACAGCATCTGCGACAGCATCTACGACAGCATCTACGACAGCATCTGCGACAGCATCTACGACAGCTAAAATTGTCGCCACTGTCGCCAAAATATTTTCAACATGTTGAAAATTTGCGGCTGTCGCCCAAAAAGTCGCCTAATTGGGACAGGCCCATAACATAGAACTAGTGTGAACGGGTGATCGATGGTCCAAAATATTGTGGGTAGCAAGGTGGTTGTCAAAGACTACACTAGGATGTGGTGAGCAGAGCATTGGCAGATGGAACAACATAGACATGTGGGCGGTAATGCCTCTGGGATGTCAACGAGGGGCAGGACATGTAGGATCATGTATTGTCAGGACATGTATGTGGTCAGGGCCCAAGGAATGTTGACATACAGAGGGGCCCCTGGGTTCAAGCTCTTGGTTGCCTGATGTTGTTAAACTGGAAAGGCTACGGAGAAGATTTACGAGAATGTTGCAGGTTTGGCAGGCTAGGACTTCACTCATTGGAGTGCCAGAGGAAGTACCACGAGTAGGGGAATCAAATACCAGAGGACATAGGTTTAAGATGAGGGGGGGAAGGATTTAATAGGAACTTGAGGGGCAACTAATTTACACAAAGAGTGGTGGGTCATAGAGTCACACAGCATAAAAACAGGCCCTTCAGCCCAACTTGCCCACACCGGCCAACATGCCCATCTACACTAGTCCCACCTGCCTGCATTTGCCCCATATCCCTCTAAACCTGTCCTGTTCATGTACCTGTCCAAATGTTTCTGAAACGTTATGATAGTCCCTGCCTCAACTGCCTCCTCCAGCAGCTCATTCCACACACTCACCACCCTTTGTGTGAAAAAGTTGCCACCTTCTCCACAGATGCTGCCTGACCCACTGAGTTACTCCAGCATTGTGTGAAACGTCACCTATCCATGTTCTCCACAGATGCTGCCTGACCCGCTGAGTTACTCCAGCACTCTGTGAAACGTCACCTATCCATGTTCTCCACAGATGCTCCCTGATCCATTGAGTTACTCCAGCATTTTGTGTCGTTTTTTTAAGCCAGCATCTGCAGTTCCTTGCTTCTGCACGGATAAGAAAGGTTTCAAGGAATGTGTGGCAAATGTGGGTAAATGGGACTAGCGTAGATGGGGCATCTTGCTCAGTGTGGATGTTGGGCAGAAGATCTCTATGACTATACTAGACTAAGTAGGACCCGTTGGGCCTGGTGGACTGGCAGCTCAGTCACTCAGGCCTGGTGGGCTGGCAGCTCAGTCACTCAGGGCTGGTGGGCTGACAGCTAAGAAACTGCCAGAAATTCTGCCCAAAACAGGTGAGAGACTCTGTGAGAGAGAAGGGGGAGAGGGTGGGGAATCAATTTTAGACATTTTTCATATATTTCTGCAGATCACAGCATTGAAGGAGGAAAGTCTATCCTGGCCTGGATCTCACAGGGAGCAAATGAATGGAGGGAGAAAAATACTGGGGTGAGGTTTAATACTTGCAGGGGAAATACTTACTGATGGGCCAAAGGGACTCCTCCTGGGCTAGTACAGGCCTGATGGGCTGAAGGGACACTTAAAAAAATATCTGAGTGAAATCTCAGTTAATGACACTTTTTCTGAACTTTTCCTGGCCTGGCACGGGCCTTTTGGGCCAAAATGCTCCTCCTGGGCTAATACGGGCATTTTGGGCAAAAGGGACTGGTTTCTCGGCTAATAGGGGCCTTGTGGGCCGAAATGAATGGTTTCAGGCAGGCCAGACAACTCGTTTCATTTCCATTACCATTTCAGTTTCAAGCACAGGGCAGGCCAAACAACTCATCTCATTTTCATTTCATTTCATTTCCATTGCCATTTCAGTTTCAAGCACAGGGCAGGCCAAACAACTTATTTTATTTTCAATAAGGGCTAACAAATCATTTATTGCAAGTACACTCACAGTTCAGCAGACTCACAGTTCAGTAGTCTCACAGTTCAGTAGTCTCACAGTTCAGTTGATTCACAGCAGAATCACAGTTGTGGCTTCTCCCTCGCGAGATATTCCAGAGTGACTGACTCACGTCCAGGCATCCGAGGTTTTATAGTCCTGCTCACCCCCCAGAAGAGGCGTTACCTTCATCATGGTGATTGACAGGCATGAGGACCGATCAGCTGATCTCACGATTTTTTAAACACTCATAACTTTTTTATTTTTCATTGATCGGAAAGATCCTCGGGGCTGCCTCAGCGGAGGAGGACTGTGAGTAAGATGGCCAAAAATCATAGCGATATAGGGTAGCGATTTTTCTAAAATCAATACACAATGCAGACAGGAAGTGGTCAAGATGAGACTTTTAGATAGATAGAAGACAGACAGACAGACAGACAGACAGACAGACAGACAGACAGACAGACAGGCAGACAGACAGACAGATAGATAGATAACGCATTATATTTTGTTGTTCCTTTCTAAATGGTTTTGTGGGCCTTTGTCATATCATGAATGTTAGGAGCAGTATTAGGCCATTCAGCCCATCATGTCTACTCTGCCATTCAATCATGGCCGATTCATCTCTCCCTCCTAACCCCATTCTCCTGCCTTCTCCCCATAACCTCTGACACCTGTACTAGTCAAGAATCTTTGCCTAAATATCCACTGACTTGGCCTCCACAGCCGTTTGTGGCAAATAATTTCACAGATTCACCACCCTCTGACAAAATAAATGTCTCCTCATCTCCCTCCTAAAAGAACAACCTTTAATTCTGAGGCTGAGAAGGAGAGGGAGAGAGGGAAGGAAGGAGGAACAGAAGGAGGGAGAGAAGGAGCCAGTGGGAAGGTGGGTAGGGAGAAAGGGAGGGGAGAGAGGGAGGGAGGGGTGAGAGGAGGAAGGCGAGAGGGGAAAGAGGGGTAGAGATAGAGAGGGGTAGAGAGCAGGAGCGTGTGAGTGGAGCGGATGATTTAAGCTGAGCTTCGTGCTGTTGCTACGCTACTGGTGTCTGTGCGGAGTGACGGAGCCTCCGCTGCTGTGTTTCGGGATGTCCGGGTGAGACGGACGGACAGACAGACGGACGGCGGCGGCTTGATGTGTGAGTGGGGAGGGGGGTGGAGAAGAGGAGGTGGTGCCCGGCCCGGCCCGGACCACGGTGTGAAGCGGCGGACGGGCAGGTGAGATGCGGAGCCGGGCCGGGGCTGAACAGCGCTGAGCTGAGCTGAGCGGGGCCGGGCCAGAGGCCAGTGTTGGAGCGGGGCTGGGCTAGGACTGGACCAGTGTTGACCAGGGCCGGCTGTAATGCGGACACTGAGCCGCCCCCTGATGCTGGTTCATATCTTGCCATCTCCTCCCACCGGCTGTCCAGGAGCCGGCTCCCAGCGCCCACTGTGGCTCACATCTGTCCGGGGGTGGGTAGGGGTAGAGAGGGTTGGTTGGGGGGGAGGAGGAGGGGGAGAGTCGCAGAGAGGAGCGGGGCTGGGGAGAGGGTGGTGAATCTGTGGAATTCTTTGCCACAGACGGCTGTGGAGTCCACGTCAATGGATATTTTTAAGGCAGAGATAGATAGATTGTTGATTAGTGCGGGTGTCAGTTATGGGGAGAAGGCAGGAGAATGAGGTAAGGAGGGAGAGGTAGATCAGCCATGATTGAATGGTGGGGTAGACTCGATGGGCCGAATGGCCTAATTCTGCTCCCATCACTTATGACCTTATGAGGATGGGAAGGTGTGAGGAGTGGGGGAAGGGGCGGGGGAAGGGGGGGGGGGTATGGTGGGACGGGGGGAGGGGAGTGGGGAAGGGGCAGGGGAAGGGGCGGGGGGGAAGGGGCAGGGGGGGGGGGGGGGTATGGTGGGACGGGGAGAGGAGTGGGGAGGGGAGTGGGGGAAGGGGTGGGGGCACGGTGGGACTGGGGCAGGCCAGGTACAGGGCTGGGCAGGAGTGTCAGGACCCTGCTCTGCCCCGACCTATCCACATCTCTGGGTCCTCTCTCCATCATTGAGCATGGTGTTGCCAGCGGCCTGACTCTGTGCACACAGCAGTGTCTTGTGTGAAGTGTGCCTGTGATCAATGCTCGGACAGGCCTGCTTTGATTTGTCCCATCAGACAGAGCGAGATATCAAAGCTTAGCACTGTCCAACACCAGCGCTCAGCTGGACCCACTCATCCCTACTCACTCTTTTATCTTTGATTTCTCATCGACCTCTTTAGGTTTGTTATTGTCAAATGTACCGAGATACAATGAAAAGGCACATTGAGTATCCCCCCACCACCCCCCCCCCCCCCCAAAGTCATGGTACCATTTCCAAAGCCGTCTTGTTGAGTCTCATTGTAATTCGTTTTCACCAGGTACTCAGCTAACGATGGCCTGTTTCCTTTATCATTGTTACATGTTTGCATATCTTTCATTCATTTGTTCTATATCTCTCCACATCACCATCTATATCTCTCGTTTCCATCTCCCCTGACTCTCAGTCTGAAGAAAGGTCTCGACCCAAAATGTCGCCTATTCCTTTTCTCCAGAGATGCTGCCTGTCCCGCTGAGTTGCTCCATATTTTTGTGCCTAATGATTATAGAAGTTGCGAGGTCATTTATAATGAGACATTGGTGAGGCTGCATTTAGAGGATTGTGTTCATTTCTGGGCCCCATGTTATAGGGATTTTGTTGTTTAGCTGGAAAGGGTTCAGGGAAGATTTATGTGGATGTTGCCAGGACTAGAGGGTGTGAGCTACAGGGAGAGGTTGAGTAGGCTGGGACTCTATTACCTGGAGTGCAGGAGGATAAGGGGTAATCCTATAGAGGTTACAAGATCATGAGAGGTATGGATCAGGTAGACGCACAGAGTCTCTTTCCCAGAATAGGGGGACCTATGTCCTCTGGTCCTCGTTTCCCTTACTCTGTGCGCCAACCCGATCTATTCAATAGACAATAGATAATATGTGCAGGAGTAGGCCATTCGGCCCTTCGAGCCAGCACCGCCATTCAATATGATCATGGCGGATCATCCACAATTAGTACCCCGTTCCTGCCTTCTCTCCATATCTAGCTCTATCTAACTCTCTCTTGAAAGCATCCAGAGAACCAGCCTCCACCACCCTCCGAGGCAGAGAATTCCACACACTCACAACTCTCAACTCACAACTGTGTGAAAAAGTGTTTCCTCAACTCCGTTCTAAATGGCTTACCACTTATTCTTAAACTATGGCCCCTGGTTCTGGATTCCCCCAACATTGGGAACATGTTTCCTGCCTCTAGCGTGTCCAAACCCTCAATAATCTTATATGTTTCAATAAGATGCCCTCTCATCCTTCTAAATTCCAGAGTACACAAGCCCAGCCGCTCCATTCTCTCAGCATATGACAGTCCCGCCATCCCGGAAATTAACCTTGTAAACCTACGCTGCACTCCCTCAATAGCAAGAATATCCTTCCTCAAATTTTGAGACCAAAACTGCACACAATACTGCAGGTGTGGTCTCACGAGGGCCCTGTACAACTGCAGAAGGACCTCTTTGCTCCTATATTCGATTCCTCTTGTTATAAAGGCCAATATGCCATTGGCTTTCTTCACTGCCTGCTGTATCTGCATGCTTACTTTCATTGGCTGATGAACAAGGACCCCAGATCCCATTGTACTTCCCCTTTCCCCAACTTGACACCATGTAGATAGTAATCTGCCTTCCTGTTTTTGCCACCAAAGTGGGTAACCTCACATTTATCCACATTAAACTGCATTTGCCATGCATCTGCCCACTCACCCAACCTGTCCAAGTCACCCTGCATTCTCTTAGCATCCTCCTCACAGTTCACACTGCCACCCAGCTTTGTGTCATCTGCAAATTTGCTAATGTTACTTTGAACCCCTTCATCTAAATTATTGATGTACATTGTAAATAGCTGCGTTCCCAGCACCAAGCCTTGCGGTACCCCACTAGTCACTGCCTGCTATTCTGAAAGGGACCCGTTAATCCCTACTCTTTGTTTCCTGTCTGCCAACCAATTCTCTATCCATGTCAGCACTCTACCCCCAATACCATGTGCCCTAATTTTGCCCACTAATTACATTTTGCCCACTAATTAAATCTAATGTTGACCTTATCAAAATCATTCCACTCATGATTTCGTACACCTCTATAAGATCTCCCCTCATCCTCCTGTGATTGTCCAACACTAACTGCCTCGTCCGCGATCGTACCGTGGGGCTGGTGAAGAGAGAACGATGATTGTTCATCCCTGTCTGGCATAAAAATAAAACGGGAAGGCGGCTCAACCGTGGCTGACGAGGGAAGTCAAGGAGAGTGTTAAATCCAAAGAAAATGCATTTAATTGGCCAGAGGAAGCAGCAAACCAGAGGACTGGGATAAATATAGAATTCAACAGAGGAGGACAAATTAAGGGGACAATAGAACTTGAAAGAAAGCTTGCGGGGAATATTAAACCTGACTCTAAAAGCTTCTTTAGATATGTAAAAAATTAGTGAAGACAAATGTAGGTCCCTTACAATCAGAGACAGGTGAAGTTATAATGGGAAACAAGGAAATGGCAGAACAGTTAAACGAGTACTTTGGTTCTGTCTTCACTAAGGAAGACACAAATAATCTCCCGGAAATACTAGGGGACCGAGGATCTAGTGGGAGGGAGGAACTGTAGGGAATCCACGTTAGTCAGGAAATGGTGTTGGGTAAACTGTTGGGACTGAAGGCTGATACATCCCCACGGCCTGATGGTCTGCATCCCAGAGTATTCAAGGAGGTGACCCTAGAAATCGTGGATGCTTTGGTGATTATTTTCCAATGTTCTCTCGACTCTGGATCAGTTCCCGTGGACTGGAGGGTAGCCAATGTAACCCCACTGTTTAAGAAAAGATGGAGAAAGAAAACGGGGAATTATAGACCAGTTAGCCTGACATCGGTAGTGGGGAAGATGCTCGAGTCGATTATTAAAGACGTTATAGCAGCGCATTTGGAAAGCAGTGACAGGATCGGTCAGTCAGCGTGGATTTATGAAGGGGAAATTTTCTGGATTGTTTTTAGGATGTAACAAGTAGAATGGATAAGGGAGAGCCAGTGGATATGTTGTATCTGGCCTTTGACAAGATCCCACACAAGAGATTAGTGTGCAAAATTCGAGCACATGGTATTGGGGGTAGGGTATTGACATGGATAGATAACTGGTTGGCAGACAGGAAGCAAAGAGTAGGAATTAATGGGTCCTTTTTAGAACGGCAGGAAGTGACTAGTGGGGTGCCGCAAGGCTCGTTGCTGGGACCCCAATTATTTACAATTTATATTAACGATTTAGACGAGGGAATTAAATGTGACATCTCCAAGTTTGCGGATGACACAAAGCTGGGTGGCAGTGTGAACTGTGAGGAGGATGCTAGGAGGATGCAGGATGACTTGGATAGGTTGGGTGAGTGGGCAGATGCATGGCAGATGCAGTATAATGTGGATAAATGTGAGGCAAGAACAGGAAGGCAGATTATTATCTGAATGGTGTCAGATTAGGAAAAGGGGAGGTGCCATGAGACCTGGGTGTGCTTGTACACCAGTCACTGAAAGTAAGCATGCAGGTACGGCAGGCAGTGAAGAAAGCAGATTGCATGTTGGCCTTCATTGCAAGAGGATTTGAGTTTCAGAGCAAGGAGGGCCTTCTGCAGTTGTACAGGGCCCTGGTGAGACCACACCTGGAGTATTGTGTGCAATTTTGGTCTCCTAATTTGAGGAAGGACATTATTGCTATTGAGGGAGTGCAGCGTAGGTTCACCAGGTTAATTCCCGGGGTGGTGGCAGTAACGTATGACGAAAGAATGAATCGACTGGGCTTGTATTCACTGGAACTTAGAAAGATCAGAGGAGATTTTATAGAAACATATAATTTCTTAAGGGATTGGACAGGCTAGATGCAGGACAAATGTTCCTGATGTTGGGGGAGTCCAAAACCAGGGGTCACAGTTTAAGAATAAGGAGTAGGCCATTTAGGACTGAGATGAGGAAAAACCTTTTCACCCAGAGAGTTGTGAATCTGTGGAATTCTCTGCCACAGAAGGCAGTGGAAGCCAATTCACTCAATGTTTTCAAGAGAGGGTTAGATTTAGCTCTGAGGGCTAACGGAATCAAGGGATATGGGGAGAAAGCAGGAACGGGGTACTGATTGTGGATGATCAGCCATGATCATATTGAATGGCGGTGCTAGCTCGAAGGGCCGAATGGCCTACTCCTGCACGTATGTTCTACTGTATATTTCTATCTCTATGAATAGGAGTCTAGCGTAGGTGTCTCTCTTATCCAGGGGTTCTAGGGATGAGTGTAGGGCTCGGGCAATGGGAATGTGGCGGTCAGTGAACTGCAGTGGGTCAAGGCCACTGGACGATAGTCATTTAGCCGCGAGGTCTTGCTTATCTTAGGCACTTTGATGATGGGGGTCTTCTTGAAGCGGGTGGGAACCTCAGAACGGAGAAGAGAGGGATTAAAGACGTCCGTGAATACTCCAGCGAGCTGCTCCACGCAGCTACTAACACGGCCAGGAACTCCATCTGGTCCGATGGTCTTTGGTTGCACCACAGACTATTACTGTTTATTACTAATATTAAATCTCTTGCCCAGCGAAGGGGATTCGAGAACCAGAAGACATCGGATTAAGGTGAGGGGGGGAAAGGTTTAATAGGAATCTGAGGGGTAACCTTTTCACACAAAGGGTGGTGGGTGTAATATGACTAATATTATGGTTATTAATGTATTGCATTTTATGTCTATTACTCTCTTCCCCCCCACCCCCCACTCTCCACCCCCACTCTCCACACCCCCCACTCCCCCCCTCTCTCTTCCCCCCCCACTCACTATCTCCCCCCCGTCTCTCTCCCCCTCCGTCTCTCTCCCCCCCCGTCTCTCTCCCCCCCCCCGTCTCCCCCCCCTCTCTCCCCCTCCGTCTCTCTCCCCCCGTCTCTCTCCCCCCCGTCTCTCTCCCCCCCGTCTCTCCCCCCCCCCGTCTCCCCCCCCCTCGCTCTCCCCCCCCCCCCCGTCTCTCTCCCCCCCGTCTCTTTCCCCCCCGTCTCTCTCCCCCGCCCCACTACCTGGCATGTGGTGTGGACAGGTGAGGATGTCGAAGGTGAAGCAGGTGGGGCTGTTGGCTGCCGGCTGCCAGCCATGGAACAAAGATGTGTGTGTTGCCAGTGGAGACCGCTTTGCCTACTGTGCTACGCTGGCTATCTACGTGTACCAGGTAAGGCAAACACTGATGGCAGAGTACACACACCACTCCACACACACACACCACACACACACCACTCCACACACACACACACCACTCCACACACACCACTCCACACACACACACACCACTCCACACACACACACCACTCCACACACACACACCACTCCACACACACACCACTCCACTCCACACACACACCACTCCACACACACACACACCACTCCACACACACCACTCCACACACACACACCACTCCACACACACACACACCACTCCACACACACACACCACTCCACACACACACACCACTCCACACACCCACACACACACACCACTCCACACACACCACACCACCCCCCCCACACACACCCCACTCCACACCCCACTCCACACCACCACCCACCACGTCCACCCCCCCACCCCCACCCCCCCCCCCCCCCCCCCACCCCCCCCCCCCCCCCCCCCCCCCCCCCCACCCCCCCCCCCCCACCCACACCCCCACCCCCCCCCCCCCCACCCCCCCCCCCAACCCCCCCACCCCCCCCACCCCCACCCCCCCCCCCCCCCCCCCCCACCCCCACCCCCCCCCCCCCCCCCCCCCCCACCCCCCCCCCCACCCACCCCCCCCCCACCCCCCCACCCCCCACCCCCCCCCCCCCCACCCCCCCCACCCCCACCCCCCCCCCCCACCCCCCCCCCCACCCCCACCCCCCACCCACCCCCACCCCCCCCCCCCCCCCCCCCACCCCCCCACCCCCCCCACCCCCCACCCCCCCCCCCCCCCCCCCACCCCACCCCACCCCCCCACCCCCCACCCCCCCCCCCACCCCCACACCACTCCACACACGCCACTCCACACACGCCACTCCACACACGCCACTCCACACACGCCACTCCACACACGCCACTCCACACACACACACCACTCCACACACGCCACTCCACACACGCCACTCCACACACGCCACTCCACACACGCCACTCCACACCTCCACTCCCCCCCCCACACCACCACACCCCACACACACACCCCCCACACCACACCCCCACCTCCACACACACACCACCCCACACTCACAACCCCACTCCACACCACCCACCCACTCCCCACCACCCCCCCACCCCATCCACCCCACACAACACCCCACCACCCCCCACCCCCCCCCACCACCCACCCCACTCCCCACCCACCCCCCACTCCCACACCACACCCACTCCCCACCCCCCCCCGCCACACCACACCCCCACCCCACCCCGCCCACACCACCCCCCCCCACCCCCCACCCCCCCCACCCCACCCCTCCACACACACCCCCACCCCCCCCCACCCCCCCCCCCCCCCCCCCCCCCCACCCCCCCCACCCCCCCCCTCCCACACAACCCCCCACCCCCACCCCCACCCCCCACCCCCTCCCCCGACACTCCCACCGCCCCACTCCCACACCCATCCCCCCCACACTCCCCCACCCCCACTCCACACCCCCCCACACCGCCACACCACCACCACCACCCCACCCCACCCACACCACCCCACTCCACACACACACCACTCCACCACACCTCACCTCCACTCACCCCTCCACACACGCCACTCCACCACCCCCCCACACACACACACCACCCACACACACACCACTCCACACACACCACACCACTCCACACACACTCCACTTCACCACCACTCCACACACACACCCTCCCCCACCACCACCCACCACTCCACACACACACACCACTCCACACACACCACTCCACACACTCCACACCACACACACCACTCCACACTCGACCCCCACCCATCCACCCTCCAGCCCCTGTAAACGATCGCTTCCCTCCTCCTCCCACTCCCCTTGACCGGGTCACTCGTTACAGGGGAAACAGGAGTGTGTTTGTTCTTTTAGTTTAGTTTAGAGATACAGCACGGAAACAGGCCCTTCGGCCCACCGAGTCCGCACCATCCAGCGATCCACAGCACACTAACACTTATGAAGTTAGTTAGCTTCAATAGTTGACTACTCAAGTTAGTGAAGGGATTGAAGGCTTTGTGGCAAAGTTTGCGAACGTTATGAAAATATGTGGGTGTAGAGAAAGCAGGGACCCCACAGAAGGACATGGACAGGTTGGTAGAGTGGGCAGAGGAGTGGCAGATGGAATATAGTGTAGCAAAGTGTGGAGTCGTGCATTTTGGCCGTAGGAATAAAAATGCAGACTATTTTCTAAATGGGGAGAGAATCCAGAAATCGGAGATGCAAAGGGACTTGGGAGCTGGTGCAGGATTCCCAAAAAGTTAATCTGCAAGTCGAATCAGTAGTAAAGAAAGCAAACTCAATGCTAGCATTTATTTCAAGAGGGCTTGTATACAAAAACACGGATGTAATGCTGAGGCTCTATAAGGCGCTGGTCAGGCCGCATTTGGAATATTGTAAGCAATTTTGGGCACCATATTTGAGGAGGGATGTGCTGGCTCTGGAGAGGGTCCAGAGGAGGTTTACAAGAATGATCCCAGGAATGAGTTGGTTAACCTATGATGAGCGTTTGTCGGCACTGGGCCTGTACTCGCTGGAGTTTAGAAGAATGAGGGGGGACCTCATTGAAACGCACAGAATAGTGAAAGGCCTGGATAGAGTGGATGTGGGGAGGATGTTTCCACTAGTGGGAGAGTCTAGGACTAAGGGCACAGCCTCAGATGAAAAGGACATATCGTTAAGAAGGCGATGAGGAGGAATTTCTTTAGCCACAGGGTGGTGAATCTGTGGAATTCATTGTCACAGACGGCTGTGGAGGCCAATGGATATTTTTAAGGCAGAGATAGATAGATTCTTGATTAGTACGGGTGCCAGAGGTTATGTGGAGAAGGCAGGAGAATGGGGTTACGAGAGAGAGATAGATCAGCCATGATCGAATGGCGGAGTAGACTTGATGGGCCGAATGGCCTAATTCTGCTCATAGAACTTCTGAACATACAACCTGCTCCAATCAATTTGAGCGAGTTCCTATCTAATGAAGTCGACCTTGTTTATGTTCGCATCAGTCCACAGTTGTGTGTTGCTGCAGGAAGGTAACCTCCGGCCTCAGGTGCTGTCTAATGTTGCTCTGTGGTGTGATTCAGCTTGATCACAGGTACAATGAGTTCAAGCTCCACGCCATCATGTCTGAGCACAAGAAGACCATCACGGCCATCTCCTGGTGCCCCCACAGCCCCGACACCTTCGCCAGTGCCAGCGCCGATAACCTGGTCATCATCTGGAACGTGGCTGAGCAGAAGGTGGTGGCCAGACTGGACAACACCAAAGGTACGGGGGCCATGGATAAATGTCAGGTTATCCACTATGGTGGCAGGAACAGGAAGGCAGATTATTATCTGAATGGTGTCAAGTTGGGAAAAGGGGAAATGCAACGGGATCTGGGGGTCCTTGTTCATCAGTCTATGAAAGTAAGCATGCAGGTACAGCAGGCAGTGAAGAAAGCAAATGGCATGTTGGCCTTCATAACACGAGGAGTTGAGTAAAGGAGGAAATAGGTCCTTCTGCAGTTGTACAGAGCCCTAGTGAGACCACACCTGGAATATTGTGTGCAGTTTTGGTCCCCTAATTTGAGGAAGGACATTCGTGCTATTGAGGGAGTGCAGCGTAGGTTTACAAGGTTAATCCCCGGGATGGCGGGACTGTCATATGCTGAGAGAATGGAGCAGCTGGGCTTGTACACGCTGGAGTTTAGAAGGATGAGAGGGTATCTTATTGAAACATATAAGATTATTAAGGGATTTGACAGGCTAGAAGCAGGAAACATGTTCCCGATGTTGGGGGAGTCCAGAACCAGGGGCCACAGTTTAAGAATAAGTGGTAAGCCATTTAGAATGGAGACGAGGAAAAACAATTTCTCACAGACGGTTGTGAATTTGTGGAATTCTCTGCCTTAGAAGGCAGTGGAGGCCGATTCACTGGATGAATTCAAAAGAGAGTTGGATAAAGCGGAATCAGGGGATAAGGGGAGAAGGCAGGAACAGGGTACATGATTGTGGAAGATCAGCCATGATCACATTGAATGGTGGTGCTGGCTCAAAGGGCCGAATGGCCTACACCTGCACCTATTGTCTACTGTGGCAAAAACACAGAGTGCTGGAGTAACTCAGCGGGTCAGGCAGCATCTGTGGAGAACATGGATAGGTGACGTTTCACAGAGTGCTGGAGTAACTCAGCGGGTCAGGCAGCATCTGTGGAGAACATGGATAGGTGACGTTTCACAGAATGCTGGAGTAACTCTGCGGTTGTGTTTGCTCCCCAGGGATTCCCGCCTCTCTCAGCTGGTGCTGGAACGCAGGGGAGGCGGTGGCCTTTGTGTCCCACCGTGGCCCTCTCTACATCTGGACCATCTCCGGACTGGACAGTGGCGTGGCCGTCCACAAGGAGGCGCACAGCTTCCTGTCTGACATCTGCCTCCTGCGCTGGCACCCCAGGCAGAAGGGCAAGGTGGTGTTCGGCCACACCGACGGCAGCCTCTCCATCTTCCAGCCCGGTGAGTACCTGGTGCCAGCTCATGCACGATGTCTAGACCACCTGGTCAATTAGCACGGAGACCGGCATGGTGGCGCAGCAGGTAGAGCTGCTGCCTCACAGCGCCAGAGACCCAGGTCCGATCCTGACTACAGCTGCTGTCTGTACAGAGTTTGTACCTTCTCCCCGAGACCTGCGTGGGTTTTCTCCGGGTGATCCGGTTTCCACCCACACTCCAAAGACGTGCAGGTTTGTCGGTTCATCCAGAGATTCACGAATAGTGAAAGGTTTGGATGGAGTGGATGTGGGGAGGATGTTTCCACTAAAGGGAGAGTCTGGGGCAAGAGGTCGCAGCCTCAGAATTAAAGGACGTTCCTCTAGGAATGAGATGAGGAGCAGTTTCTTCAGTCAAAGGGTGGTGAATCTGTGGAATTTATTGCCACAGACGGCTGTGGAGGTGGAGGTTGACAGATTCTTGATTAGTACGGGTGTCAGGGGTTATGGGGAGAAGGCAGGAGAATGGGGTTGAGAGGGAAAGATAGATCAGCCATGATTGAATGGCAGAGCAGACTTCATGGGCCGAATTCTGCTCCTATCTCTTATGAACATATTAACTGGATAGCATGTAACAAAAGCATTTAACTGTACTGAGTATATTTAGTTCCGAGATCCAGGGCGGAAACAGGTCGTTCGGCTAGCCAGGCCCGCGCCGACCAGCGATCCCCACACATTAACGCTATCCTACACCCACTAGGGACACTTTTTACATTTACCAAGCCTAACCCACGAACCTGTACAGCGTTTGAATGTGGGAGGAAACCGAAGATCTCAGTGTAAACCCACGCAGGTCACGGGGAGAACGTATAAACTCCATACAGACAGCACCCGTAGTCAGGATGGAACCCGGGTCTCCAGCGCTGCATTCGCTGGAGGCAGCAACTCTACCGCTGCGCCACCATGACACCAAGTGACAAAACACTATGTGACAATGAACTAACCTGAACGGAACTGTGGTGACCAGTAGTGACTAGTAGTGACTCGTAGTGACCCATAGTGACCCGTAGTGACCGGTAGTGATCAGTGGTGACCGGTAGTGACCTGTGGTGACCTGTGGTGACCTGTAATTACCTGTAGTGACCACTAGTGACCGCAAGTGACTAGTGGTGACCTGTAGTGACCAGTGGTGACCGGTAGTGACCTGTAGTGACCTGTAATGACCTGTAGTGACCACTAGTGACCACTAGTGACTAGTGGTGACCTGTAGTGACCAGTGGTGACCGGTAGTGACCTGTAATGACCACTAGTGACCACTAGTGACCGCTAGTGACTAGTGGTGACCTGTAGTGACCGGTAGTGACCGGTGGTGACCGGTAGTGACCTGTGGTGACCTGTAATTACCTGTAGTGACCACTAGTGACCGCTAGTGACTAGTGGTGACCTGTAGTGACCAGTAGTGACCGGTAGTGACCGGTAGTGACTAGTGGTGACCTGTGGTGACCTGTAGCGACCACTAGTGACTAGTGGTGACCTGTAGTGACCGGTAGTGACCGGTAGTGACCAGTGGTGACCGGTAGTGACCAGTGGTGACCGGTAGTGACCGGTAGTGACCAGTGGTGACCAGTAGTGACCTGTAGTGACCAGTAGTGACCGCTAGTGAACCATAGTGACCCGTGGTGTGTTGGCGTCTGTCTCTGCCCAGGCACCAAGAACCAGAAGCACGTCCTGCGTCCGGAGTCCCTGGAGGGGACGGATGAGGAGGACCCCATCACGGCGCTGGAGTGGGACCCGCTGTCCAGCGACTACCTGCTGGTGGCCAACCTGCACAACGGCATCCGCCTGGTCGACTCCCAGTCACTATCCTGCATCACCACCTTCTGCCTGCCCAGTGCTGCTGCCTCTGTACAGTGCCTGGCCTGGGTGCCCAGCGCTCCGGGAATGTTCCTGACCGGAGGTAGGGCCAGTGGACACAGCGCCCCACACCAGTGGACACAGCGCCCCACACCAGTGGTCAATGCCCCACACCAGTGGTCAATGCCCCACACCAGTGGTCAATGCCCCACACCAGTGGTCAATGCCCCACACCAGTGGTCAATGCCCCACACCAGTGGTCAATACCCCACACCAGTGGTCAATGCCCCACACCAGTGGTCAATGCCCCACACCAGTGGTCAATGCCCCACACCAGTGGTCACAGCGCCACACCAGTGGACACAGTGCCCCACACCAGTGGTCAGTGCCCCACACCAGTGGTCAATGCCCCACACCAGTGGACACAGTGCCCCACACCAGTGGTCAGTGCCCCACACCAGTGGTCACAGTGCCCCACACCAGTGGTCAATGCCCCACACCAGTGGTCAATGCCCCACACCAGTGGACACAGCGCCACACCAGTGGTCAATGCCCCACACCAGTGGTCAATGCCCCACACCAGTGGTCACAGCGCCACACCAGTGGTCAGTGCCCCACACCAGTGGTCAATGCCCCACACCAGTGGTCAATGCCCCACACCAGTGGTCAATGCCCCACACCAGTGGTCAATGCCCCACACCAGTGGTCAATGCCCCACATCAGTGGTCAATGCCCCACACCAGTGGTCAATGCCCCACACCAGTGGTCAATGCCCCACACCAGTGGACACAGCGCCCCACACCAGTGGTCAATGCCGCACACCAGTGGACACAGTGCCCCACACCAGTGGTCAATGCCGCACACCAGTGGACACAGCGCCCCACACCAGTGGTCAATGCCGCACACCAGTGGACACAGCGCCCCACACCAGTGGACACAGCGCCCCACACCAGTGGACACAGCGCCCCACACCAGTGGACACAGCGCCACACCAGTGGTCAGTGCCCCACACCAGTGGTCAGTGCCCCACACCAGTGGACACAGTGCCCCACACCAGTGGACACAGCACCACACGAATGGACACAGTGCCCCACACCAGTGGTCAGTGCCCCACACCAGTGGTCAGTGCCCCACACCAGTGGTCAATGCCCCACACCAGTGGTCAATGCCCCACACCAGTGGTCAATGCCCCACACCAGTGGCCTGTGCCCCACACCAGTAGATAGTGCCCCACACCAGTGGTCAATGCCCCACACCAGTGGTCAATGCCCCACACCAGTGATCAATGCCCCACACCAGTGGTCAGTGCCCCACACCAGTGGTCAATGCCCCACACCAGTGGTCAATGCCCCACACCAGTGGTCAATGCCCCACACCAGTGGTCAATGCCCCACACCAGTGGACACAGCGCCACACCAGTGGTCAGTGCCCCACACCAGTGGTCAATGCCCCACACCAGTGGACACAGCGCCCCACACCAGTAGACACAGTGCCCCACACCAGTGGACACAGCGCCCCACACCAATGGTCAGTGCCCCACACCAGTGGTCAGTGCCCCACACCAGTGGTCAGTGCCCCACACCAGTGGTCAATGCCCCACACCAGTGGTCAATGCCCCACACCAGTGGACACAGTGCCCCACACCAGTGGTCAATGCCCCACACCAGTGGACAATGCCCCACACCAGTGGTCACAGCGCCACACCAGTGGTAAATGTCCCACACCAGTGGTCAGTGCCCCACACCAGTGGTCAATGCCCCACACCAGTGGACACAGCGCCACACCAGTGGTGAGTGTCCCACACCAGTGGTCAGTGCCCCACACCAGTGGACAATGCCCCACACCAGTGGTCACAGCGCCACACCAGTGGTCAGTGTCCCACACCAGTGGTCAGTGCCCCACACCAGTGGTCAATGCCCCACACCAGTGGACACAGCGCCACACCAGTGGTCAGTGCCCCACACCAGTGGACACAGTGCCCCACACCAGTGGTCAGTGTCCCACACCAGTGGACAATGCCCCACACCAGTGGTCAATGCCCCACACCAGTGGTCAATGCCCCACACCAGTGGACACAGCGCCATGCCAGTGGACACAGTGCCCCACACCAGTGGTCAGTGCCCCACACCAGTGGACACAGTGCCCCACACCAGTGGTCAGTGCCCCACACCAGTGGACACAGTGCCCCACACCAGTGGTTAGTGCCCCACACCAGTGGTCAGTGCCCCACACCAGTGGACACAGTGCCCCACACCTGTGGTCAGTGCCCCACACCAGTGGTCAGTGCCCCACACCAGTGGTCAATGACCCACACCAGTGGTCAAGGCTCCATGCTCCTCTGTCCAGTGCCTGGCCTGGGTGCCCAGTCTGCCCGGCGTGTTCCTGACCAGAGATAGGGCCAGTGGACATAGCGCCACACTGCTCCAGGATATGGCGAGGGCCCACATCTTCAGGGGCTTGGATAGAGTGGATGTGGAGAGGGTGTTTCCATGAGGGGGAGAATCTACTGTAGGACCAGAGGTCACAGGGTCAGAATAAAAGGATGTTCTTCTACGAAGGAGATGAGTAGGAATGTCTTTAGTCAGAGGGTGGTGAATCTGTGGAATTCATTGCCACAGACGGCTGTGGAGGCCAAGTCATTGAGTCATTTTAAGGCAGAGATAGATAGATTCTTGATCAATACGGGTGTTAGGAGTTATGGGGAGAATGCAGGAGAATGGGGTTAAGAGGGAGAGATAGATCAGCCATGATTGAATGGTGGAGTAGACTTGATGGGCCGAATGGCCCAAGTCAGCCCTTATCACTTATAGGTCTTTTACCCAGAGTAGGGGAATCAAGAACCAGAGGACATGGGTTTAAGGGGAGGGGGGAAAGATTTACTAGGAACCTGAGAAGCAGCTTTTTCGCACTGATGATGGTGAGTGCATGGAATGAGCTGCCAGAGGAGGCAGTTCAGGCATCAAAAGACACTTGGACAGGTACATGGATAGACAGGTTTAGAGGGATATGGGCCAAAGGCAGACAAATGGGTCTAGTGTAAATGGGGCATCTTGGTCAGCATGGACGAGTTAGGCCAAAGGGGTTCATAAGTGATAGGAGCAGAATTAGGCCATTTGGCCCATCAGGTTTACTCCACCATTTAATCATGGATGATCTATCTTTCCCTCTCAACCCCATTCTCTGCCTTCTCCCCATGACCCCTGACACCCGTATTAATCAAAAATCGGACACTCTCCACCTTAAAAATACTCATTGATTTGACCACCACGGCCGTCTGTGGCGATGAATTCCACTGATTCACCACCCTCTGGCTAAAGTAATTCCTTGTGATCACCTTTGTTAAGCTGCGTCCTTTTATTCTGAGGCTGTGGCCTCTAGTCCTAGACTCTCCCATTAGTCGAAACATCTTCTCAACATCCACCCTATCCAAGCCTTTCACTATTCACAGCTGTCCCGAACTACTATCTACCTCATTGGTGACCCTCAGACTATCCTTGATCGGACTTTACTGGCTTTACCTTGCATTAAACGTTATTCCCTTATCATGTATCTGTACACTGTGGACGGCTTGATTGTAATCATGTATTGTCTTTCTGCTGACTGGTTAGCACGCAACAAAAGCTTTTCACTGTACCTCGGTACACGTGACTATAAACTAAACTGAAACTAATGTATGTGTAGGAAGGAACTGCAGATGCTGGTTCAAACCAAAGATAGACACAAAACGCTGGAGTAACTCAACGGATCAGACTGCAGAGAGATGGAATGGGTGACGTTTTGGGTCGAGACCCTTCTCAAGACTTCAGGGATGCTGTCTGAGCCGCTGAGTTTCTCCAGGTTTTTGTGTCTATCTTCTGAACGGCTGTATGTTGTGTATGTCCACATGGTTTGGTGAGTGGCTCGTTTGGCTCCTGGGAGGGAGGAGCCCGAGGCCCCTGTGCGTGTGAGTGTGCGAGCATGTGTGTGCATGTGTGTGTCTGCGTGTGTGCGGGCGTGGTTGTGTGCGTGTATGCGCGCGTGTGTGTGTGCGTGCGTGAGTGTGTGTATGTCTGCGTGTGTGTGGGCTCGTGTGAGTGTGAGTGTGTGTGCGTGTGTGTGTGTGCGTGCGTACGTCCATGTGTGCGCGTGTGCGTGTGAATGTGTGCGTGCGTGCGTCCGTGTGTGCGCGTGTGAGTGTGCGTGCGTCCGTGTGTGCGCGTGTGAGTGTGTGTGCGTGCGTCCGTGTGTGAGTGTGTGTGTGGGCGTGCGTGCGTCCATGTGTGTGCGTGTGAGTGTGTGTGCATGCGTGCATGCTTCTGTGTGTGCGCGTGTGCGTGTGAGTGTGTGTGTGGGCGTGCGCGTGCGTGCGTGTGATATTGAGTGATCCCACTCTCTCTCTCTGATCCGCAGATTCCCAGGTGGGAGTGCTGCGCATCTGGAACGTTTCCAGGACAACACCGATCGACAACTTCAAGCTGAAGAAGACGGGCTTCCACGCCCTGCACGTGCTCAGCTCATCACCAAAGCAATCGTGTAGGTGGCCATCGGAGACATCACCTCTCTGCCCAGGGCTGGGCTTTAGTTTAGTTTAGAGATACAGCGCGCAAACGCACGGGCGGAAATCCTGCGGGTGGGCGGTGGGGGAGGGATCCTTTCCCCCCATGTTTTGAGAGGTGGAAGACAATCCCCCCCCCCCCCCCCCCATTGTCCTGTCCCCCCCATAGTGCCCAGGTGGGCTTGCCTACCCCACATTCCAAAGACCTGCAGGTTTGTAGGTTAAGTGGTTTGGTAAATTGTAAATTGTCCCCAGTGTGTCGGGTGGTGCTAGGGTACGGGGTGATTGCTGGTCGGCGCAGACACGGTGGGCCAAAGGACCAGCAGTTCCCAGGTCATCTACGTGCCTCAGGTCTGGCTTCTTGTGTATGGCATGCGCAGCCTTAAGTTGTAGGACAACTTGTTCTAATTGATCTTATTTGATTGTGCACGCCGGGTTGATTGCATTCGTCGAAACAGGGCGGACCACGTGAAGGTTGCAATCTCCCACACCCTGGGACTGGCAACAGTTCCCAGGTCACGGAAACTAATTGAACAAAAATACGCCTGCGGGCCGGATAATTTCAGGGCCCGTGGGCCGTGGGTTGCCGACCCCTGTCCTAGATGTCAGGCCTCAATGTGTTCCCTCCCCATGTTTTAAAAGCGATTTCCGCGAATGCCCACGGATTCCGCGCTGACCGGCGATCCCCGCAAATTAACACTATCCTACACACACTAGGGACAATTTTACATTTATACCAAGCCAATTAACCTACAAACCTGTACGTCTTTGGAACGTGGGAGGAAACCGGAGCACCCGGAGAAAACCCACGCGGGTCACGGAGAGAACGTACAAACTCTGTACAGACAGCACCCGAGGTCAGGATGGAACCCGGGTCTCTGGCGCTGTGAGGCAGCAACTCTACCGCTGCGCCACCGTGCGTGTTGTCAATGAAAATGTACAAGGTCCAAAATTACACATACAACAGAACAGTCCAGCACGGGATCAGGCCCTTCAGCCCACAATGTCTATTCTGTACACGATGCCAAGTTCCACTACTCTCTGCCTGCACGTGACCCATATCCCACCATTCCCTGCATATCCATGTGTCTATGCAAAGGCCGCTTACACCACTATCGTATCTGCCTACACCACCACCCCCGGCAGCGCGTTCCAGGCACCCATTCCCCTCTGTGTAAAAAAAAAAAAAACCTCTCCCCACAAATCCACTTTAAACGTTCTTCCCTCTCATCTTTAGACTTTACTTTAGGCTTTAGAGGTACAGCGTAGAAACAGGCTCTTCGGCCCACCGATTCTGCACTGACCAGCGATCACCCCGTGCATTAACACTATCCTACAATCTAGAGACAATTTACAACTTTATCAACGATCTTGGAGCAAACCCACGCGGTCACGGGGAGAGCGTACAAACTCCGTACAGACAGCACCCGTAGTCGGGATGAAACGCGGGTCTCTGGCGCTGTGAGGCAGCAACACTACCCGCTGCACCACTGTGCCGTGCTGACGATCTCCTGTTTCTCCTCTAATAGGTTACTCTGCTCATTCGCCGTCCCGGAGCCAGCACACGTCATCGACCAGCGAGGCCATTCCTCCCCCCACCCTCTCCCAGAACCAAGCCTTCTCCCTGCCCCCGGGCCACGCCGTTTGTTGCTTTATGGATGGAGGTGTCGGCCTGTACGACATGGGAGCCAAGAAGTGGACCTTCCTCAGGGACTTGGTAGGCTGCTCTTCATTGCTTCCTATGTTCCAGGGGCAGAATTAGGCCATTCGGCCCATCAAGTCTACTCCGCCACTCAATCATGGCTGATCAATCTCTCCCTCTCAACCCCATTCTCCTGCCTTCTCCCCATAATCTTGGACACCCATACTAATCAAGAATCTGTCAATCTCCAACAAATATATCCATAAACCTGGCCTCCACAGCCTTCTGTGGCACTGAATTCCACAGATTCACCACCCTCTGACGAAAGAAATTCCTCCTCATCTCCTTTCTAAAGGTGCGATGACACAAACCTGGGTGGCAGTGTGAACTGTGATGAGGATGCTATGAGGATGCAGGGCGACTTGGACAGGTTGGGTGAGTGGGCAGATGCATGGCAGATGCAGTTTAATGTGGATAAATGTGAGGTTATCCATGTTAGTGGCAAAAACAGGAAGGTAGATTATTATCTAAATGGTGTCAAGTTGGGAAAAGGGGAAGTACAACGAGATCTGGGGGACCTTGTTCATCAGTCACTGAAAGTAAGCATGCAGGTACAGCAGGCAATGAAGAATACGAATGGCATGTTGGCCTTTATAACAAGAGGAATCGAATACAGGAGCAAAGAGGTCCTTCTGCAGTAGTACAGAGCCCTGGTGAGACAACGCCTGGTGCAGTTTTGGTCTCCAAATTTGAGGAAGGACATTCTTGCTAATGAGGGAGTGCAGCATAGGTTCACAAAGCTAATTCCCGGGATGACGGGACTGTCATATGCTGAGAGAATGGAGCGGTTGTCTTGTATATTCTGAAGGATGAGAGGGTATCTCATTGAATCATATAAGATTATTAAGGGTTTGGACACGCTAGAGGCAGGAAACATGTTCCCGATTTTGGGGGAGTCCAGATCCAGGGGCCACAGTTTAAGAATAAGGAGTAAGCCATTTAGAACAGAGACGAGGAAACACTTTTTCACACAGAGAGTGGTGAGTGTGGAATTCTCTGCCTCAGAGGGCGGTGGAGGCAGGTTCTCTGGATACTTTCAAGAGAGAGCTATATAGGGCTCTTAAAGACAGCGGAGTCAGGGGATATGGGGAGAAGGCAGGAACGGGGTACTGATTGGGGACGATCAGCCATTATCACATTGAATGGCGGTGCTGGCTTGAAGGGCCGAATGGCCTACTCCAGCACCTACTGTCTCTTGTCTAAAGTTACGTCCTTTAATTCTGAGGTTACGACCTCTGGTCCTAGACTAGTGGAAGCATCGTCCCCACATCCACTATCCAGGCCTTTCACTGTGAGAGTGTTGTCCAGGCTCAGCCTCCCCTGGTGTTGCTTTGTTCAACAGGCTAATGATTCTGAACATGTTGTATCTGGTAAAGGTCATCAGAGTGGTGCAACCTCACAGCGCCACAGACCCAGACTACAGGAGCTGTCTGTAAGGAGTTTGCACGTTCTCCCTGTGACCACGTGGGATTCCTCTGGGTGCTCCGGTTTCCTCCCACACTCCAAAGGCGTATGGGTTTGTAGGTTAATTGACTTCTGTAAATTGCCGCTGGTGTGTGGGATAGTGTTAGCATATGGGGTGATCGCTGGTCGGTGCGGACTCAGTGGGCCGAAGGGCCTGTTTCTACGCTGTATCTCTGAAGTCTAAAGATGCATAAACATATTCTGTGGTCTTGTCCCCAAGGGTCACGTGGAAACCATCTTCGACTGTAAGTTTAAACCAGATGACCCCAATCTTCTGGCCACCGCATCATTTGATGGAACGATTAAAGTGTGGGATGTCAACACCCTGACAGCAGTCTACACGTCCCCTGGTAATGAGGGAGTCATCTACTCCCTGTCTTGGGCTCCAGGTGAGGGCACACAGGTGCTTTGATGCCAAGTACCCATTGATGCCAAGTACACTGACTGAGCAGTGTGACCTGTGCACACACTGTGGATATCATATGTATATGGAGAATGATCCTGGGAATGAGTGGGTTAACATGTGATGAGTGTTTGTTGGCACTGGGCCTGCACTCGCTGGAGTTTAGAAGGATGAGGGGACACCCTCACTGAAACGTACAGAATAGTGAAAGGCCTGGATAGAGTGGATGTGGAGAGGATGTTTCCACTAGTGGGAGAGTCCAGGACCAGAGGGCACAACGTCAGAATTAAAGGACGTTCCTTTAGTAAGGAGATGAGGAGGAGTTTCTTTTGTCAGAGGGTGGTGAATCTGTGGAATTCTTTGCCACAGACGGCGGTGGAGGCCAAGTCAATGGATATTTTTAAGGCAGAAATTGACAGATTCTTGATTAGTGCGGGTGTCAGGGGTTATGTGGAGAAGGCAGGAGAATGGGGTTAGGAGGGAGAGATAGATCAGCCATGATTGAATGATGGGGTAGATACGGGCCGAATGGCCTTATTCTGTTCCTATCACTTAAGAACATGAACGTGCCTGGGCTTGAGTTACGGGGGAGAGGTGGACAGGCTGGCACTGTTTAGTTTGGAGTGTAGGAGGCTGAAAGGTGACCTCATTGAGGTGTACATGACTTGATGGGCCGAGTGGCCTAGTGCTGCTCCTGCAACTTATGAACGTTCAAGAGAGAGTTTGGTTTTGCTCTTGGGGCTAGTGGAATAATGGGATACGGGGAAAAAGCAGGAACAGGGTACTGATTTTAGATGATCAGCCATGATCAACTTAAATGGCGGTGCTGGCTCGAAGGGCCGAATGGCCTACTCCTGCACCTATTTTTCTATGTTTCTGTGAACTACGCACAATCTTCCCTGCATACCCAAATGTCAGTAAAGGTGTTAAATCAGTTTAGCTTATTGTCACGTGTACCGAGGTACAGATGTGTGTTGCATGCTATCCAGTCAGCAGAAAGACAATACATGATTACAATGGAGCCAGCCATCCACAGTGTACAGATACATACATGATAATGTTTGGAGGGAATAAGGTTTATGGGTTGAGTCAGATACAGGACTAACGTTTCAGAGAGTAATTCCTGTCATCACTTGCACATTCATTTTAAATCTCTGTCGGCCTTGTGGAACGTGTGAGGGTGAGGGACATCTCAACCTCACTCGGACTTTAATGTTGGCTCTCTCTCCCAGGGGACCTGAACTGTATCGCAGGGGCGACCTCTCGTAACGGAGCCTTCATCTGGGACGTGGTCAAAGGGAAGACCATTGCTCGCTTCAATGAGGTCAGTGCTGGCTTGTATCTCCCCCTTTGTATCCTAGAGTCATGTTTAGCGATACAGCGCGGAAACAGGCCCTTCGGCCCACCGGGTCCGTGCCGACCAGCGATCCCCGCATATTAACACTATCCTACACCCACTCGAGCCAAATTTTACATTCACCCGGCCAATTAACCGACAAACCTGCACGTCTTTGGAGTGTGGGAGGAAACCGAAGATCTCGGAGAAAACCCACGCAGGTCACGGGAAGAACGTACAAACTCCGTACAGACAGCACCCGTAGTCGGGATCGAACCTGGGTCTCCGGCGCTGCATTCACTGTGAGGCAGCAACTCTACCGCTGCGCCACCGAGACCTCCATCACACAGCATGGAAACAGGCCCTTTGGCCCAACCTGCCCACACTGACCAAGATTCCCCATCTACACTAGTCCCTGTGTGTTTTGCCCCTTATTCCTCTAAACCTGTCCTGTCCTTGTGAATGCTGATTGATATCAAATAATAATGAGTAGTCGTGGAGGCCTTGTGACATGTCAGACCAAACAAGCCTTCCCTGCCCACTTCCCTGCCCACTTTCCCATCCATCCCAGTGTACATACATTTCTCTCACCATCTCCCACCTGTCTCCCCAGTCACCCTGCTCCTCTACACTCATCTCCCATCCCCGAGTCCCCACATCCCTCCCTCCCTCTGGCTTTACATTTTAATTCTCTCCGTATCTGACTCCTTTTCACCTCCAGCCTTTGTCACTTACTCCACCCATCTGCTCATCACTGCTCCCCACCTACATCCACCTATCACTCGCCAGGCTTTGCCCGACCCCCACCTCCTTTCCCCAGTTTTCTCCCCGCCACTGCCATCAGTCTGGAGAAGGATCCCGACCTGAAACGCTGCCTGTTCATTCCCTCCACAGATGCTGCCTGACCCACTGAGTTCCTCCGGCACTTTGTGGCTGGAACAGGAGCTAGTTCAGTTTAGTTTATTGTCACGTGTACCGAGGTACAGTGAAAAGCTTTTGTTGCGTGCTAACCAGTCAGCGGAAAGACTGTACATGATTACAATCGAGCCGTTCACAGTGTACAGACACATGATAAGGGAATAACGTTTAGTGCAAGGTAAAGGCAGTAAGGTCCAATCAAAGATAGTCTGAGGGTCCCTCAGATAGTAGTTCAAGACCGCTCTGCCCTTCCAGACGTTGCCAGCTGAGAGTGACCATCAAATTTAGAGGGTGAAAAGGTCTGTGGTGGTCCTCTGGCAAGGTCCTTCCAAACTCCCTTCCATTGACTCCATCTACACCTCACGCTGCCTCGGCAAGGCCAGCAGCATCATCAAGGTTCCGTCGCACCCTGGCCACTCCCTCTTCTCCCCTCTCCCATCGAGCAAGAGGTACAGAAGTGTGAAAACGCACACCTCCAGATTCAGGGACAGTTTCTTCCCAGCTGTTATCAGGCAACTGAACCATCCTACCACAACCAGTCCTGAACTACTATCTACCTTATTGGTGACCCTCGGGGTTATCTTTGATCGGACTTTTGGTGGCTTTACCTTGCACTAAACGTTATTCCCTTATCCTGTATCTGTACACTGTGAACGGCTCGATTGTAATCATGTATTGTCCTTCTGCTGACTGATTAGCACACAACAAAAGCTTGTCACTGTACCTCGGTACACATAACAATAAACTCAACTGATACATTTATCTATTTTATTAAATAAAACATGGAAACACATTGGTGAATAATTGGCAGCAAATATTAATGAGGAGTGATTTAGATTTGCAGCCAACACCGTCACAAAGAGCTGCTTCTGATTACCCTGGTTAGTTGGCTAGACTAATACTCAGCGACACGACTTTAAATCACATGTAGCGACTGGGGAATTGAAGTCCATGTCATATGATAAAAACTGGAATATGAAACGAGGACCAGCGATGATGAATTGTGAAATTGCCAGAGACTGCTGTGACATGGCATTGGAGTCAAGAGTGTTTTAGTCAATAGACAATAGGTGCAGGAGTAGGCCATTCGGCCCTTCGAGCCAGTACCGCCATTCAATGTGATCATGGCGGATCATCCCCAATCAGTACCCCGTTCCTGCCTTCTCCCCATATCCCCTGACTCTGCTATCTTCAAGAGCCCTATCTAGCTCTCTCTTGAAAGCATCCAGAGAACCGGCCTCCACAGAATTCCACAGACTCACTGTCTCTGCAAATAGTGTTTCCTCATCTCCGTTCTGAATGGCTTACTCCTCATTCTTTTATTGTCATATGTCCCGGATAGGACAATGAAATTCTCACTTGCTGCAGCACAACAGAATATGTGAATATGTAGACATTGTACATAATGGGGGATGAGAACAAAAAAAGCTGAATTAATAACAAATATAGTGCAGTAGTGAGATAATGGAATATGGAACATTAATGTGAAACAACTGCACTGAAGTAACAGCCAAGAATGCACCAACTCCCTCGGGCAATAGAGGGCATTCACCATGTCTCCAGTGACTCTGCAGATGCCTCAGGAAAGCAGCCAACACAATCAAAGACTTGTCCCACCTCGGTCATTCCTGGTTCTCCCCACTCCCGTCCGGCAGAAGGTACAGAAGCTTGAAAGCGCGCACCACCAGACTCAAGGACAGCTTCTTCCCCTCTGTTATCAGGCTTCTGAACGGCCCTTCCATAAGCTAGGGTACTGTCCGATTCACCTCTACCCCATTGCGGACATTGGACTTTGTCTGTGGAACTGATGCGCCACAGTGCTGAGAACTATATTCTGCACTCTGTATCTTCCCCTTTGCTCCACCTATTTAAACAAGTTTGAACTTGGCATCTATGTGTGGTAGATCTGATTGATAGATTGGTATGGTAGATCTACCATATGGTAGATATGGTAGACCTATGTATGGTAGATCTGATACAAAATACAGAGCGGAGGTGCAGAACCTGGCGGACTGGTGCGCACGTAACAACTTGTCACTAAACACCTCCAAGACCAAGGAGCTGATTATTGACTTCAGGAGGTCACATAATGGAGAATACGCCCCAATCTCCATCTATGGGGAAAGTGTGGAGAGAGTGTCCAGCTTTAAGTTTCTGGGCACTCACATCCCAGAGGACCTCACATGGTCCACCAACACCGCTGCGCTGGTCAAGAAGGCTCAGCAATGACTGTTCTTCCTGAGAACATTAAAAAAGACTGGTCTGCCCCAACAGCTGCTGACAACCTTCTACCGCTGCACCACAGAGAGCATACTAACGTATGACATCTCTGTGTGGTATCTCAGCTGCACGGAGGCGGAGAGGAGAGCTCTTCAGCGCGTCGTCCACAGAGCGCAGAAGATTATTGGGACACAGCTACCAGCCTTGGAGGGCATCTACCACACACGGTGCCTCAGGAAGGCCGTCAGCATCCATAAAGACTCCTCACACCCTTGTAACGGACTGTTCGAACTACTTCCCTCCTGCAGACGTTACAAGGCCTTCTACGCCCGAGCCTCCAGACTCAGGAACAGCTTCATTCCCATAGCTATAGCGGCTCTGAACCGGCCCTGCTGAGTGCCCCCCATCCCCCCTGGACTGTCTCCCTCGGATGGTCACGTCGCACAGACACATCTGCACTTTAGTCTGTTTTGACTGTTTTGACTATTTTACTGTTGTAATGTTCTTTTTACAAACCATGTTCTCGGGGTATCTAAATCTAAATGTTATTAGTTATTTAAGTTATGTTGTCGGATGGAAGCTGCATACCAAATCTCGTTGCACTTATGTGCAATGACTATAAAATATATTATTATTATTATTATTATTATTGGATAGCACGCTAAACCAAGCCATTCACTGTACCTCGGTACATGTGCCAATAATAAACCTAAACTTGTTATAGAATGACACAGCATGGAAACAGGCCCTTCAGCCCACCTTGCCCATGCCGACTAACATGTCCCAGCTACGCAAGTCCCATTTAGCTGTGTTTGGCCCATATCTCTCCAAACCTGTGTTCAAGAAGGGACTGCAGATGCTGGAAAATCGAAGGTAGACAAAAGTGCTGGAGAAACTCAGTGGGTGCGGCAGCACATTTTCTCTCCAAACCTGTCCTATCCATGTACCTGTCTAACTGTTAAACAATAGGATAGTCCCAGCCTCAACTACCTCCTCCAGCAGCTCGTTCCATACACCCACCACCCTCTGTGTGGAAAAGTTGCCCCTCAGGTTCCTATTAAATGGTTTCCCCCCCACTAATATCCTTCAGTAATGGAGAGGTGTGTCCATTCCCCAACCAGGGTTATGTGTGAGTCCAGCACCGCCTCTGAATCAGCCTTGAGAGGAAGACCTTCACCTTTGCAAATCAATATCATCATGAGAATGTGCTGTATTTTGTTTCAATGTCTGAGTTCACTTTTTAGTTTATTTTAGAGATACAGCGCGAAAACAGGCCCTTCGGCCCACCGAGTCCGCACCAACCAGCGATCCCCGCACACTAACACTATCCTACACACACTAGGGACAATTTACAATTACACTAAGCCAATTAACCTACAAACCTGCACGTCTTTGGAGTGTGGGAGGAAACCGGAGCACCCGGAGAAAACCCACGCAGGTCACGGGGAGAACGTACAAACTCCATACAGACAGCACCCGTAGTCAGGATGGAACCCGGGTCACTGGCGCTGTGAGGCAGCAACTCTACCGCTGCGCCACCGTGCCAGCCGTTAGTGTCAGTGTAGAGGCTGTAGTAATCTGTTAATCTCCTGTCCATCCTTGCAGCATGGGAAAAATGGCATCTTCTGCATTGCTTGGAGCCACAAAGACTCGAAGAGGATTGCGACGTGCAGTGGAGACGGCTTCTGGTGAGTGTACCCTCCGCGTGCAGGTACTCCATGGCCAGTAGTGTGTAGAACCAGGAGGTGGACAGAACGCACACATCGCCACAGAGGTATACAGTCATACAGCGTTGAAACAGGCCCTTCCGCCCAACGTCAGGAATGATTGGCTTAACATATAATGAGTGTTTTATGGCACTGGGCCTGTACTCGCTGGAGTGTAGAAAGATGAGGCGGGACCTCATTGAAACTTCACCGAATAGTGAAAGGCCTGGATAGAGTGGATGTGGAGAAGATGTTTCCACTAGTGGGAGAGTCTAGGACCAGAGGGCACAGCCTCAGAATTAAAGGAAGTACCTTTAGAAAGATGAGGATGATATTTTTTAGTCAGAGGGCGGTGAATCTGTGGGATTCATTGCCACTGAAAGATGTGGAGGCCACAAGTCAGTGGATATTTTTAAGGGAGAGACTGACAGATTGTTGATTAGTATGGGTGTCAGGGGTTATGAGGAGAAGGCAGGAGAATGGGGTTGAGAGGGAGAGATAGATCAGCCATGACCGAATGACGGGGTAGACTTGATGGACCAAATGGCCTAATTGTGCTCCTATCACTTATGATACCAAATGCACCTGTACCAAATGCTGAGTTCTTCACCTCTGTGAAGTCACTGGATGGATTTAAGAGAGAGTTAGATAGAGCTCTAGGGGCTAGTGGAGTCAAGGGATATGGGAAGAAGGCAGGCACGGGTTATTGATTGGGGACGATCAGCCATGATCACAATAGATGGCGGTGCTGGCTCGAAGGGCCGAATGGCCTCCTCCTGCACCTATTTTCTATGTTTCTATGTTTCAGGGGAGAAGGAGACTAGAGATGTCGAAGGGTAAAAACAACAGAAATTTGGAAAATAGGAAGAACATGCTCTTCTTCATACACTTCAGGGGCTGTCCCACTGCGGCGACCTAATTCGAGAGTTTAGAAGAGCTTGCCCTCGACTCACACTTACAGCATTGTCGTCACAAGGTCCTAGAAGGTCTTTGTAACTCTCCTTCATGCTCGAGAGTAGTCCCCGTGTACTCGAGGCCTCAGCTAGGTCGCTGCGTATTTTTCAACATGCTGAAAAATGCCCGCGAGTAAAAAAAGGTCGCCATGGAAAAAATCGATACTTTTTTATTCGTAGGTTTAGTCGAGGTAGGTCGTAGTAGGTCGTAATGCTATCGTAGGTAGTCGAGGACAATCAAAGGTAGTCGAAGGTAAAGCTCGTTGAGAGAAAAAAGGTAATGTTAAATGTCCGCTAAACTTTATTAAAAGTTGTCTGGCTTCTCTTCTTAAAAGTTTCTCTCCCCCCCTTCTCCCCTCCCCCCCTTCTCCCCTCCCCCCCTTCTCCCCTCCCCCCCCCCTTCCTCCCCTCCCCCCCCCTTCTCCCCTCCCCCCCTTCTCCCCTCCCCCCCTTCTCCCCTCCCCCCCTTCTCCCCTCCCCCCCCGTCTCCCCCCCCCTTCTTCCCCCCTTCTCTCCCCCCAGTGCTCTCCCCCCCCGTTCTCTCCCCCCCTCTTCTCCCCCCCCCTTTCTCCCCCCCCTTTCTCCCCCACCCCCCTTCTCCCCCCTTCTCTTCCCCCCCCTTCTCTTCCCCGCCCCTTCTCTTCCCCCCCTTCTCTTCCCCCCCCCCTCTCTTCCCCCCCCCTTCTCTTCCCCCACGCCCTCCCTCCACGCTCTCTAAAGAACTTACCGTAACTGTGCCAGCCATCTTTTACCTTCCTGTTCATCGCGAGTGTGAATTTCAGACAGCGCTCCCCCGCTTTCCCTGGCCCCCGGCTTTGCGATGCGTTTGTGTGTGTTTGTGTGCGGTCAGTCGATCTGGCTTGCAGTTTCATCGCTGACGGTCGATCTAACTCGAGGTTTTCCAGGCGAGTGCCCTCGAGCTAGAAGGTGGAAGAGAGTAGCTGAAAGGTTCCGTCAGTGGGACAGGCCGTTAACACTCCGAGATGACAGGGAGGTTTCCATCATGAATGGTTGGGGCGTGTAATGCAATGATTGAACAAAGGGCGGGTACCACACATCAGGTCATGTCTGAATGCAGAACATGTTGAAGCAAATACACTTTATTGATTTATGCGTATTCCCCATTGATATTCTGACCTGGTTACAGAAATACTTCACAGCTGGTGTCATTGATGAATTGTCTGGCTCCACAGCCATTAAGCTGCTTCCAAAGCTGAAAATAGAAATCGATGAAATGTGGAATAATTGCCAGAAAAAAATTTAAATGGATTTCCATGTCAATATATATAATAAAAAAACTAAAAATCAATTCTCCCTTCTTTTAAAATAGATTGGAGCAGTTTAAATTTATTTCCATGGATAGATATAAAACACAGAAGCACAAAAACATTCCCTTCTGCCTAACTTGTCCATGCCAAGATGCCCCATCTACACTAGAACCACCTGCCCACATTTTACACATGTCCCTACTATTAAAATATCTTTTAAATATTGTTATAGTATTTGCCTCAACTACCTCCTCTGGCAGCTCGTTCCATACACCCACCACCTCTGTGTGAAAAAATTGCCCCTCGGGTTCCTATTAAATCTTTACCCTCCACATGGTCCCCTATAAATGCTTGAACCTATCTTAGACCCAGGCCCTGCTCCAGACCTGTCTCGACCTGAAACATCGCCCATTCCTTCTCTCCAGAGACGTTGCCAGTCCCACTGAGTTACTCCAGCCTTTTGTGTCTACCAGCATCTGCAGTTCCTTCCCACACATTAAACCCATGCCGTCTAGTTTTGGAAAAAGACTATCTGCTCTATCTGTCTCACTTGTGGTTTTATAGACCTCAACATGGTCAGCTTCCCACATGGCAGGGAAATGTATCCCAGGACCTGATGGGATTTATCCCAGGTGACTGAGTGAGGCAAGAGAGGAGATTGCAGGAGCCTTGATGAAGATCTTGGTGTCTTCTCTAACCACAGGTGAGGTCACAGAAGACAGGAGAGTAGCTAATGTTCTTCGATCAAAACTCACCCCTCCCCCCTCACCTGTGTCCACATATCTCTTGCCAGACTTGGACCTGCCCCATCTCTCTTCCAGCTTACTTGCCCCAATGACAAACAGTAGAGGTGGAAGTGGAGGGGCAGGTAGTGTAGAGAAAGCAGGGACTCTGCAGAAGGACTTGGAGATGTTGGGAGAGTGGGCAGAGAAGTGGCAGATGGAATATAGTGTAGCAAAGTGTGGAGTCAAGCATTTTGGTCGTAGGAACCAAGGTGTAGACTATTTTCTAAATGGGGAAATAATCCAGAAATTGGACAAGCAAAGGGATTTGGGAGCTGGTGCAGGATTCACAAAAGGTTAATTTGCAAGTTGAATCGGTGGTAAGGAGGGCGAATACAATGCTAGCATATATTTTGAGAGGGCTTGTATACAGAAACAGGGATGTAATGCTGGAGCTCTAGAAGGCGCTGGTCAGGATGGTTTTCTCGAGTGTGATGGAGGAAGATGGAGGCCAGATTGGTCTGAGTCTTGAAGGTTTTAGTATAGTTTAGAGATACAGCACGGAAACAGGCCCTTCAGCCCAGCGAGTCCGCACTGACCAGTGATCCCCGCACACTAACACTATCCTACACACACTGGGGACAATTTTACATTTATGCCAACGTCAATTAACCTACAAACCTGAGTGCGGGAGGAAACCGAAGATCTTGGAGAAACCCCACGCAGGTGACAGGGAGAACGTACAAACTCCGTACAGACTGCACCCGTGGTCAGGATCGAACCGGTGTCTCTGGCGCTGAAAGCGCTGTAAGGCAGCAACTCTACCACTGCGCCACTGTGCCGGGCTCGCTGTGTTGATAGGTTGTCTGGGTGACTGTTGGCCAATTACTGTTGACTTGTTGTCCATTACAGCATTATTCGGACTATCGATGGGAAGGTTCTGCACAAATACAAACACCCAGCGGCAGTCTTCGGATGTGACTGGAGCCAGAACAATAAGTAAGTCCATCCTTCTATCGGGAACACGCATTGATTCCAGCCTTGGACTGCCTACACTTTGCTGCTGTCAAATCTGTCTCTTAGTTGGTGAATATATCAGAGGGATCTAGTACAGGTGCATAGTTCCTTGAAGATCGAGTCGCAGCTAGATAAGGTGATCAAAAAGGCATTTGGCACTTTGGCCTTCATCAGCCATGTATTGAGTGTAGAAGTTGGGAGGTCATGTTGCAGTTGTATAAAATGTTGGTGAGGCCATATTTAGAGTATTGTGTTCAGTTCTGGGCACCATGTTATAGGAAAGATGTTGTCAAGCTGGAAAGGGTACAAAGTTTTATGAAGATGTTGCCAGGACTAGAGGGTGTGAGCTACAGAGAGAGGTTGAGTAGGCTGGGTGTTATTCCTTGGAGCGCAGGAGGATGAGGGGTGATCTTATAGAGGTGAATAAAATCACGAGAGGAATAGATCGGGTAGATGCATGGAGTCTCTTGCCCAGAGTAGGTGAATCAAGGACCAGAGGACATAGGTTTAAGGTGATGGGGGGATAGATTTAATAGGAATCTGAGGTGCAATCTTTTTACACAAAGTGTGGTGGGTGTATGGAACGAGCTGCCGGAGGAGGTAGTTGAGGAACATGTAACAAAACAACTAGACGGGTACACGGATAGGACAGGTTTGGAGGGATATGGGCCAAATGCGGGCAGGTGGGACTAGTGTAGATGGAGCATGTTGGTGGGTGTGGGTTAGTTGGGCTGAAGTACCAAAGTACCTGTTCAACTAGTCTGCCATTTCCTTGTTTCCCATAATAAATTCACCTTTTTCAGTCTTCAAGGGTCCAACTCTGGTCTTAACTCATTTTTTCCTCTATTTATACAGAATGGTCTCAATACGGTGTCTTCACCTCTGCTGTTTTATACTGGTCACATGTTTCCTTCCTTGCAGAGATATGATTGCCACCGGCTGTGAAGACAAGAATGTTCGTGTTTACTACTTGGCCACCAGTTCGGACCAGCCCTTGAAGGTCTTCACAGGACACACGGCCAAGGTGTTCCACGTCAGGTGGTCACCGCTGAGGGAGGGCATTCTCTGCAGCGGTTCCGATGACAGGTATCGCTGTTTCACCACGACACGTACAGATCTATCGTCCCAGATAGTCCATGCACAAACCTCTTCACTTCAGTATATTGTCAGGTGTATCGAGGTACAGTGAATAGCTTTTGCTGCATGTTAACCAGTCAGCGGAAAGACAATACATGATTACTATCGAGCCGCCAACAATGTACAGATACATGATAAGGGAATAACGTGTAGTGCAAGGTAAAGCCAGTAAAGTCCGATCAAAGATAGTCCGAGGATCACCAATGAGGTAGATAGTAGTTCAGCACTGCTCTCTGGTTGTGGTAGGATGGTTCAGTTGCCTGATAACAGCTGGGAAGAAACTGTCCCTGAATCTGGAGGTGTGCGTTTTCACACTTCTGTACCTCTTGCCTGATGGGAGAGGGGAAAAGAGGAAGTAGCCGGGGTGCGACTGGTCCTTAATTATGCTGCTGGCCTTGCCGAGGTGGAGGTGTAGATGGAGTCAATGGAAGGGAGGTTGGCTTGTGTGATGGTCTGGGCTGCGTCCACAATTTGTACCTTCCACATAGTCCGGCACAAAGAGGCTCTGACAACTCCTTGCTTTATTCACGGTGGGGCAGCGGTAGAGTTTCCGCCTCCACAGATGCTGCCTGACCCGCTGAGTTACTCCAGCACTCTGTGAAACGTCACCTGTCCATGTTCTCCACAGATGCTGCCTGACCCGCTGAGTTACTCCAGCACTCTGTGAAACGTCACCTATCCATGTTCTCCACAGATGCTGCCTGACCCGCTGAGTTACTCCAGCACTATTTGAGCGGGCGGAGCTGGGTTCTGTCGGGTAGGGGTTTGGTGCCGGGCCTGAGGGCGGTCGGTCTGTTTCCCCACAGCACGGTGCGGATATGGGACTACACGCAGGATGCCTGCATCAACATCCTGAGTGGACACAAGGCACCAGTGCGGGGTCTACTGTGGAACCCGGAGGTCCCGTACCTCCTGATCTCGGGAAGCTGGGACTACACGATCCGTGTGTGGGACACCAGGGATGGAACCTGCCTGGACACGGCGTACGATCACGGTGCTGACGTCTACGGTAAGGCAATGCCGGCCGTTCACAACCCGCGTCACCGCATCAATGCAGCGCCACACACCCGGGCTCCATCCCGACTACACCTGCTGTCTGTACGGAGTTTGCACGTTCCGCCCGTGACCTGAGTGGGTTTTCTCCTGGAGCTCCGGTTTCCTTCCCCACTCCAAAAACGTGCAGGTTTGTCAATTGATTTACTTTTTTTTTAATTGTCCCTCATGTGTGGGATAGAACTGGTGTGCGGGGATGGCTGGTCAGTGCGGACTCGATGGGCCAAAGGGCCTGTTTCTGATCTGTATCTCAAAATTAAATATGTCAAAAGATATGGGGAATAGGCAGGAGAATGGGGTCGAGAGCGAAAATAGATCAGCCATAATTGAATGGTGGTATACTCGATGGGCCGAAAGGCCTTATTCTGCTCCAATGTCATGAACTTATGGAAATTAGGTGTCATCGAGACATAAAGCACGTTTAGTCCAACATGCCCACGCCGACCAACATGCCCACGCCGACCAACTTGCCCACACACCGACCAACTTGCCCACGCCGACCAACACCCCCTATCCCACCCACATGCCCACGCCGACCAACATGCCCACACACCGACCAACTTGCCCACGCCGACCAACTTGCCCATGCCGACCAACTTGCCCACACCGACCAACATGCCCACGCCGACCAACATGCCCACACACCGACCAACTTGCCCACGCCGACCAACTTGCCCATGCCGACCAACATGCCCACACCGACCAACATGCCCCATCCCACCAACATGCCCCGTCCACCAACATGCCCCATCCCACCAACATGCCCACACCGAGCAACATGCCCACACCGACCAACATGCCCACGCCGACCAACATGTCCACGCCGACTAACATGCCCAAACCGACCAACACACCCACACCAACCAACATGCCCACACCGACCAACTTGCCGACACCGGCCAACTTGCCCACACCAACCAACATGCCCACACCGACCAACATGCCCACACCGACCAACATGCCCACACCTACCAACTTGCCCACACAAACCAGCTTGCCCACGCCGACCAACATGCCCACGCCGACCAACATGCCCATGCCGACTAACATGCCCACACCGACCAACATGTCCCATCTCACCCTAATACCCATACCGACCAACACCCCCCATCCCACCCACATGCCCACGCCGAACAACATGCCCACACCGACCAACATGCCTCATCCCACCAACATGCCCACACCAACCAAAATGCCCACACCGACCAACATGCCCACACCGACCAACACCCCCTATCCCACCCACATGCCCACGCCGCCCAACATGCCCACACCGATCAACTTGCCCACACCGACCAACATGCCCCATCCCACCAACATGCCCCATCCCACCAACATGCCCACACCGACCAACTTGCCCACACCGACCAACATGCCCCATCCCACCAACATGCCCACACCGACCAACATGCCCACACCGACCAAGTTGCCCACACCGACCAACTTGCCCACGCCGACCAACATGCCCACGCCGACCAACATGCCCATGCCGACCATCATGCCCACGCCAACCAACATGCCCACGCCAACCAACATGTCCCATCCCACCCACATGCCCACGCTGACCAACATGTCCCATCCCACCCACATGCCCACACCGACCAACACCCCCCATCCCACCCACATGCCCACGCCGACCAACATGCCCACACAGACCAACATGCCTCATCCCACCCACATGCCCACGCCGACCAACATGCCCACACCGACCAACATGCCCACACCGACCAACATGCCCACACCGACCAACATTCCCACACCGACCAACATGCCCACACCGACCAACATGCCCACATGCCGACCAACATGCCCACGCCGACCAACGTGCCCACACGCCGACCAACGTGCCCACACGCCGACCAACGTGCCCACACCGACCAACTTGCCCACACTGACGAAAATGCCCACACTGCCCAACTTGCCCACACCGACCAACCTGCCCACACCGACCAACATGCCCACACCGACCAAAATGCCCACACCGACCAAAATGCCCACACCGCCCAACTTGCCCACACCGACCAACATGCCCACACCGACCAACATGCTCACACCGACCAACTTGCCCACACCGACCAACATGCCCACACCGACCAACTTGCCCACACCGACCAACATGCCCACACCGACCAACATGCCCACGCCGACCAACATGCCCACACCGACCAACATGCCCACGCCAACCAAAATGCCCACGCCGATCAACACCCCCATCCCACCCACATGCCCACCCCGATCAACACCCCCCATCCCACCCACATGCCCACGCCGACCAAGATGCCCACACCGACCAACATGCCTCATCCCACCAACATGCCCACACCGACCAACATGCCCACTCCGACCAACACGCCGACCAACTTGCCCACACATACCAACATGCCCACACCGACCAACATGCCCACGCCGACCAACTTGCCCACGCATACGAACATGCCCACACCGACCAACATTCCCTCACGCCGACCAACATGCCCACACGCCGACCAACATGCCCACAACAACCAACATGCCCACACCAACCAACTTGCCCACACCGACCAACATGCCCACACCGACCAAAATGCCCACACCGCCCAACTTGCCCACACCGACCAACTTGCCCACACCGACCAACATGCCCACACCAACCAACTTGCCCACACCGACCAACATGCCCACGCCGACCAACATGCCCACGCCGACCAACATGCCCACACCGATCAACACCCCCCATCCCACCCACATGCCCACACCAATCAACACCCCCGATCCCACCCACATGCCCACACCAACCAACACCCCCCATCCCACCCACATGCCCACGCCGACCAACATGCCCACACCAACCAACATGCCTCATCCCACCAACATGCCCACACCAACCAACATGCCCGCACCGACCAACACCCCCTATCCCACCCACATGCCCACGCCGACCAACATGCCCACACCGACCAACTTGCCCACACCTACCAACATGCCCACACCTGCCAACATGCCCACACCGACCAACATGCCCACACCGACCAACATTCCCACACCGACCAACATTCCTACACCGACCAACATGCCCCCACCGACCAACATGCCCACACCGACCAACATGCCCACACCGACCAACATGCCCACGCCGACCAACATGCCCACGCCGACCAACATGCCCACGCCGACCAACTTGCCCACGCATACCAACATGCCCTCACGCCGACCAACATGCCCACACGCCGACCAACATGCCCACAACAACCAACATGCCCACACCAACCAACTTGCCCACACCGATCAACACCCCCCATCCCACCCACATGCCTACACCAACCAACACCCCCCATCCCACCCACATGCCCACGCCGACCAACATGCCCACACCGACCAACATGCCTCATCCCACCAACATGCCCACACAAACCAACATGCCCGCACCGACCAACATGCCTCATCCCACCCACATGCCCACGCCGACCAACATGCACACACCGACCAACTTGCCCACACCTACCAACATGCCCACACCTACCAACATGCCCACACCGACCAACATGCCCACACCGACCAACATTCCCACACCGACCAACATGCCCACACCGACCAACTTGCCCACACCGTCCAACATGCCCACACCGACCAACTTGCCCACGCCGACCAACATGCCCACGCCGACCAACATGCCCATCCCACCCACATGCCCACGCCGACCAACATGCCCACACAGACCAACACGCCTCATCCCACCCACATGCCCACGCCGACCAACATGCCCACACCGGCCAACATGCCCAC